>NW_009954614.1:2359508-2394420 GCF_000747805.2 Chaetura pelagica | reverse complement strand
TGAATGATGCTCCACTTCCCTTTTGCCCTTTACCCAGGGCTGTTGTCTCTGCCAAACACTTCCATTTGTGGTCACTGAAACCACCAAACAAACATACGTAGCTTGTATTTGTATTCTGACATACTCAAGTCCAAGCATCATGGCTTAAGGACAGGTCAAACTCGCCGTGCACACAGACGCCAACTGTGTGACACAGAGTCCCTGTGCCATGTCCCTGGACATCCACATTGCCAGACAGCCAGGAGTTTGGAAGACTGCCCTTAAATCAGTGGAACTGGAAGCTCTTAAAGCAGTGGAACTGGAAAACAAGAGCAAGGGTAAGAGTGGAAAAAAATCATTAAAAACAACAGGTGGCTCAGTCACACAAGAAATCCTGTAGAATTCAGAAGTGGTGTGGAGACTTATTTTGCAGGATGAATTACCCTCTCTGAAAGGTTGTCTAGAAAACTACACATTGTTTTAAAAAAAAAAAAAAAAAAAAAGATTATGTGAAGAGCCCAGTAGTGCTAAGGACTGAGCTTGTTCTGGGAGACTTTCTTACTGCAGTTCTCCCAAAATCTTCAGTAGGATCACAGATGTACACAGGTTTGGGCTCTCCCTGGCTAAATAAAGGACTTAAGGCTGCAAACCTGCTGCCCTTTCCTAAGCAAGAGTCCGTTCAGGAAATTAAGACTCATCAGTGACTAAAGCTTTTGTCAGGCTACTCATGAAGCATCTGAGGACAGCCACTACCACTGTCTGCTTATGTGTTGTGTCTTATATTGCCATTTTTGAAAGGCCAAGTTAAATCAGACCCAAGCACCCTCTCACCTCTAATGAAAAATCATTGCTGTGTCCTGCCCGCAGGGCATGTGCTTCTGTGCTCAGGACAAGCAGGTTTCACTGTACAGTAGAAGGTTCTTTACAGAATTCAGGCAAACTTTAAGGCATCACATAGGCCCACCCAGCATCCTCCCTTTGTCTAGTGGGAATCACAGAGAAGTTATTATCTTGGAACAGACACAGATGCTTAAATAAAGACAGAATGATAGAAAAAAAATTACACAAAGCTTCCTCACGTGAGCAACAAGTACACCCCACAGCTGTTAGCTTTGTTTTGCATACTTTACATATTTACATACACAAAATATTTCCAAACATCCCTGTGTTTATTTAAAACTCCATCAGTACCATGTGTGGCAGAACAGACCCAGTGCAAATATATTCACTGGATGATACTTCCCTGCATTATTTTTAAATGTATCAGGGGTCCAAGGCTGCTTCTAATGAAGTCAAGAAAAAAACATCCCAGGTTTCCAAAGGAGTAAGAGCTAACTCCTTAATCCTGAAGTATTCACCTTACAGCAAAGGCCTTCAGCCAAACAGCCTGAAAATGTATGAGGCAACACTTCTGAAATGAGGACAGCCAGTACATTAAAGAAAGGGATTTTTTTGCTCACATGTCACAGATACCAGTTGCTTATGGGTGGGTGCTGGGTTGGAATGGAAAAAAAGCCTTCGAAGGAAAGGCTGAATTGCTTTCCTCAGATAGTGTAAAGAAACCAAAGAGACTGATCAAGATCAGAAAGAACTGGAAAGACAGGGGGTGTTGCCTTCTTCTAAAGGCATATTCCAGCTTAAAAACCGGTAGTTATACCATGTACACACTCATCCTCAGGTGGCATTAATTCCAATCAAATTGAAAAGGTCAAATGATCATCTGAGGATGAATTTGACCACAAACATTTCTGGTTTTTATTTGTAAGACATGCCTTCTCTTCCAGCCCAACCAGCCAGGTGGGAACTGGGTAGCCCCACTGTTCTGGGTGACCCTCTGTGGGCACCACATAACTTGAAAGTCTAGCCATAGGAAAGAGCACAGAGCTGGTTGCCCACACACTCTCCTGATAGGAAAGTCAAGGAAGAAGGGAGTATGGGGTGATGTTGCTGCTTTATGCTGTCTCATCAAGCTTACTTGCTGGGTGGGGGAGGGGTCTGTCCTTCAGAGCCAAGGAATTAACTTCCAGCTAAAGCAATCCAGAAAGAAAAGGGTGAAGATAAAACAGGGATAATTGTGCAACTAATGGGAGTTCCCATTTAGCATTGGCTTTGCTGCTCAGAAGACAAAGCAGGGCAGAAAAAGTACACCAATGAATGGGGAAGATTTATCAGACCAGTACCCCAGAAGTGTGTTACTGATTGGGCTCTGCAGAAATCTCCCCATCGGCTCCGAACAGACACCAAAAAATGAGTTCATAACTTTTACACTGGACATTTAAGAGAGACTAGGGAAATTCCTCCTGAGAAACTGGTTTCTTGAAAGTTGAATTTTCTCTTTATGCATCTCAATCAGAAAAGAATAGTGTTATTCTTAAAAGGGAACAGATTTTTTGATGTTGTTGTTTTGGCCAAATATAGAAATCTTTGTTGCTATATTTGGCTTCTAGTGAAGGATTCTGCTTGCTGGTGGGAGGAGGAAATTAGAGCTGGTGTTATTCATAACTAAATGGGCATGGAAAACAAACCTCCTCCCTTTGAACCTTGGTGCTACTATGGGCATTCAAGAAACAAAAAATTTTCAAAGCCTGTGATACCCCTGCACATGCAATGGCCAACATCAAAACTTTATTATTCGCTCATTTTCTCTTAGTGATAAATAGCTGCAGATGTACATTTCTTCTCAAGGCGAAGACATTGGTGCAGCTCCTGGTGTTGGTCTGTTTTTGGGGTGTTTTTTTTTTTACATGACATTTCCCACTTGTCTTGAAAGAAAGCAGAAGTGAGAGACAATTACTGGAAGGCTGTGGCATTCAGCGCCCCTCCTCCTCCCAACAACCCCCCAAAAAGAAATCAGCTAAATTAATAGGAATCCCAGCCCAATGCACAGCTCAGCTGTGAGGAATTCTCACCAGATGTCTTGGTCCCCACCCGGCCTCCCACGTCATGCAAGTAGCATAACCCCTCAGAGTCCAAGGTCCTGCCAGGACAACCAGCCCTACCACACCTGAGGCTAATTGCACATCTGTCCCAACAGGGCCAGCCAGAACTAGCCCCAGCAGCTGGCCCCTGGCCATGGTTGCTTCCCTTGCCAGCACAGAGGATGTCACTCCCGCTCCTCACATTTTCTGTGGCATTTTCCCCACACCAAGAAGGCTGAGCACTGCTGAGGTCACCCGGCTGGATCGTGGCTCCAATGGAAACACCTCCTCCAGGCACCAGGCTGAGACACAGTTTCCAGCTGATAACTCCCAAAACAAGATTTAACCAGATGTAACAGATAACGATTCGTGATGGGCGTTAGGGTCACTAAAGCTGAGTGACACTGATTTAATTAAGTGTACATTAATGGGGGACATGGATCATCACAAATCAAATCAGTCACAAAGTAATGCTTACTCTTCAGCATCACTTTCCTTGCTCTCATTTCTTGATACAGTAAAAGCACACAGAAGCAAACCCATGAGCAACTGGAAACCCAGGTGTAGGGCAATGTAGTGGAAGCTTGACTTTGGTGAGAGAAGTCATAGGGAGAAGAAAAAGCTTTTCACCTAGGTCATTGCCTAGTTTAACAAACTCTTGTTTCCTAAACTACAATTGCTTCACTGAGATTAAATGTGGTTGTATTAAAGCAACAGGGCATTCATGTCTTTTCTCACAAACTAAACTGCAGTGTACACAGCTCACTTCAAAGAAGGAAATTTCCTGCAATGTTTATGCTAGGTTTTCCTTGACACTTAATTTATACCAAATTTCTAAGTCCTCACATTATTCTGGCATTTTTTGATGTTTGTCACATCGCCTTCTACATCTTTCATGTATTAGGCAAGTGATTGTTAGGCATTATTTGCTCATTTTTCAGTGGTCTGCATCCCATCTTCATCCCTACTGTCCATGGAGACTGCTTCTCTCCTCATAGCTCCCAACCCCATTCAGTCCTACAGGAAGCTTTTGAACCCAGTGTCCTCCTTTCCTGGCCTTTCCTCCTCTCCTTCAGTTTCTGGCTTGCAGTTCTTTCCGTACTCTCCTTGTGGCCTAAGAAGAAAGAAAATGGTGATTTTACACAGAAAAAATACTGCCCTGCTTGCTGTCTGGTCCTGGAAACAGGACCTGGAGTGGGATGTACAGCGAAAATCTCACTCATCTCCTGATGCTCCAAAACAGAGTAAATCCCATATAGTCAGGATCTTCACAGAACTTTGCAACTAAACTCTTAACTCCCTGCTGATTGCGTGCAAATGACAATTTTTCAAAAGTTCTGTGTTTGGACAAATTTTGGTCAGGGTTTTTTTTCCCCTGTTAGAACAGTAAATCATCTATCTCTGGCCAAAACACCAAAACTTCAGCCCTGAAGCCAGACTCAGACTCTAACGTTAGGGGTTTGAAGGACCCTCCAAACATCATTGAGTCCAACCCCCTTGCTGCAACAGGATCCCCTAGAGTAGGTCACACAGGAAGGTGTCCAGGCAGGTTTTGTATGTCTCCAGAGGAGACTCCACAACCTCCATGGGAAGCCTGTCCAGTGTTTTGTTAGCCTCAAAGTGAAGAAGTTTTTCCTCATGTTTTCATAGAACCTCATAGGTTTCAGCTTACACCCACTGCCCCTTTTGCTGTCATTAGACATCACTGAGAAGAGCCTGGCTCCATCCTCCTGACACTTGACCTTTAAATATTTATAAACTTTAATGAGGTCACCCCTCAGTCTCCTCCAAGCTAAAGAGACCCAGCTCCCTCAGCCTTTCCTCATAAGGGAGATGTTCCACTCCCTTAGTCATCTCTGTGGCTCTGCGCTGGACTCTTTCAAGCAGTTCCCTGTCCTTCTTGAACTGAAGGGCCCAGAACTGGACACAATACTCCAGATGCGGCCTCACCAGGGCAGAGTAACTTTCCCGGCACTGCACTGCAACAGGTCAGTCCCCAACTTGTACTGGTACATGAGATTGTTCCTCCCCAGATGCAAGACTCTACACCTGCCCTTGTTGTATTTAATTAAATTTCTCCCCGCCCAACTCTCCAGCCTGTCCAGGTCTCCCTGAATGGCAGCACAGCCTTCTGGTGTGTCAGCTACTCCTCCCAGTTTAGTGTTACCAGCAAACTTACTGTCAGTGCACTCTGTTCCCTTATCCAGGTCATTGATGAATATATTGAATAGTACTGGTCCCAGTACTGACCCCAGTGACTCCACAAGATACAGGCCTCCAAATAGACTTTGTTAATTGAGCACAACTCTCTTACTCCCTTTCTTCAACCAGTCCACAATCCACCTCACTACCCGATCACCCAGATCACGCTTCCTCAGTTCAGCTGTGAGGATGCTGTGGGAGACAGTGTCAAACGCTTTACTGAAATCAAGACAAACCACACCCACCAGAATCAAGACATGCAAACATTTCTTCAATAAACAGCTGTAAAATAATTTTAGCAAAAGCAAAATTACCTCCTTAGTGGGAATGATTGAACATCGCCAAAAAAAAAGTCAATTTGAAATAACTCGCACAGAAAGTCTCTACTTTTAAGACTGTAAAAACTGACAGAAAATTCTAAAATTAAAAAGGGTCTTATACAAAGAAGTGTCAGGTAGGGATTCTACTAGGTCTGATTGTAAAATAGCCTCTAGTGTTAATGCAACTCATAAAGGCATTTAGAACAAACAAAAAAAGACATTCTAGCAGGAGCAACTGACAATGTCAGTATCTGAAACAGAAAGCTAGTGCCTTCATGAGAGCCCTGCTCAAAATCCCTGTGATGCTAGGCTTTCATTCCATCCAATTTTAGTAGAGAACCAGTTTAGAACACTTGTTTTACAAAGTTTTCAACAAAAGACAAATCCTTGGCTCTAAAAATTAACCTCATGAAAAAATTAGAAACTCAAGATGCTGCAATTTACAAATAGATTTATGAGTTCTTTGGTTGCATAATATAAAGAAAGCATTAGCTAATTGTTGAGAAATACAGACCAAACCAAAAATGCTACAAAAAAAATACAACAATAAAATTAACATTAAATTATTTATTCAGTAATTAAAACAGTGACACTTTCCTTTATACAAAGCCCTCCCACCAGTTTTGACAAGAGGGGCTAAAAAGTTCAATGGAGTTTTAAGGGAAGCAGGGTTAGAAAACAGGTAGGGAGAGGAGGGGGGCCCTGATTTGACTGATGGTTTTTAACAACAGCTACAAACAGCTAACAGGGAAAGTGCAGCACAGTTCTGCAGAAACTTTACTAGATTACTGTAAACCTCAACTGCTATAGTAGGTAATAGCTACCTGAGCCCAAGCTCACTGAAATCAACGCTGACTCCAGCTGATGTTGACCAGTGCTGGACCAGACACAAGGCCACCACTGGATTGCAATTCAGGCATTCAAAGCTGGTCCCAATGATCTTAATACCATCAAAGGTTTCCAAGGACAGCAAAGGAAGGAAGCAGTATTTAGGCTCCCGTACATAAATGGCCATCATGAATGAGGCACAGTTGATCTATCTTGAAGGCTTGAGCCTTTGGGCAGGTGCATAAGATAACTGTGATGTTTTAATTACCCCATCCTTAAACTACTTTTATTTGGAGCGAAAATCATCCTGCATTTCACAGACAACTCCAGCCCAGCTTTCTCAGGTCTCACTGTGGTATTATAGAGACCACAGAGCATGAACAGGGAGAGAGACATGATCACTGTGCAGAACAAGGGCAGCTAAAACACAAGTTTCCAGGGACATCTCCGGTCTCCCTTGGCAACCAGTTCACTCCATAAGATGGGGCAAGTATAAACCTGCCAACACAGTCTAATTTTAGTATGTTGAGCAGTGAGTGTCTGACCATCTACATACAACGCTAGAGACGATCATCTCTGCTCACAGATCCACCAGCTCAACCTTTGCAAGAAGATTGCTTCTGCTTCTCCTGTCACAGGGACTGGATTTTAACTGTACTCAGGCAAGAGTCCCTTAGTCTTTAAAGAGACACCTTCCTGCCTCACAAGTGTCAGATTTTGCCCATAGGGCTAACATGTAAAACTAGTATTTATTTTTAAATACATTCCCGCTTTACATGAGATTTTAATTCCAAACAACATGCATAAACTTTTTTTTAGAAATCCACACACAAACAATAATTATCATCCAGATACCCTTTAAAAGATCAAAGGTTAACATATTAAAGCCCAAAAGTCAATCTGAAAAATATATATATTTCTAAATAATTTATAAGAAATATATGTTGCTGGTCCATTGATATGGAGAAAAAGCTTGTACCTGAAATTCACCAAAAGAATCATACTCAAGAAGATATGCTTGTCTCCTGAAAGGCAGTATGTTGCATCTCTCTACATAACTCTGTTGACTCCATGGTCATCTTTACAGATACAACAATCAGGGGCTTTCAAAGGTTTTTTTTTCTTGTTGTTTGGTTTAGGTTTTTTAAATTTATGGAAAAATTCCATTCACTCCTGAGGTTACAGAACATGCAATAAAATGCCTACATTTTCTCAGTCTCAGATGAGATTTAGTGATGTCATTCACTTCGTTCCCAAAGGACATGAATTTCAAGAATGAGGGTGGAATGGAAGGATCCAGGAATAGCTCTATGTGTGTGTGTAAATATGTATATGAATAGATACATAAAGGATTGTGGGAGGAGAGTAAAACATACACAATAGCCTGGAAGCAGAAAGGCTGGGTACAGGCAAGTTGATCCTAAGTGCAGGTGGTGGGAAACATGACATTCCTCTCCTGCAGCCTCTGCTCCCTCTGAAAGCTGTGATGAGAGATTCATCCTCCAAAGCATGTTTTGAGGCAGAAATAGATGACTGAGAAAAAACTGCCGTTCACTGAAGATCTTGACATTGTGAAAGAAGTATCAGATAAACTGATGACTGAATTTGACTGTCTGCTGAGGGGAGGAATCAAAACAAAGTGCAATTTTCTATTGGCAAGCGTAGCTTATTCAGCTCTCCAGAAATCATATCTGTTGAGTGGTCAGCAGCTACACCACTCCATTTTGTTGGGATGGAAATGTCCAATGGAAACAAACTGTTATCTGCTTCTCAAAAACCAGAGGACAGCTCAGTCTTCAAATGAAGACACAAAAATTGACAGCAGATTTCTTAACATCAACAGAAATAAAATTAAATCCTGGACAACTTTATGGAGTATTTAGTATTTAGATTTTTTTGAAATAAAATAATTTCCCCATGTCCTCCCAAAAATAGTGACAGAGTACATCATGTTTTGTAAGTCCTTGCAAAATGAATCATCCACTTTCTTGGGATAGCATCTGAACTCACCAAACATGAAAAGAATGAAACAACTCCTTTAGCAATGTGTTAAGACCCATAACTTGTCTGTGACCTGATTTTAAGGGCCTTTTTTTCATATCTGTGGAAACATGAGCAGTCTTAACATTTCTGTTCCTTTTTCATTGCCATCAATTCTCTGTAACTGCAACATTGCGAGCAAGCACTCCCCTCCTCTTCCAAGAACAAAACCATTACAGCATCTGCTTCTCATAAACACATTTGTGCGTGTGTGTAAGTGTGCGTGTATGAGACAGAGAGAGAAGTAAATCTGCTTAATTTAACTTAAATGTTTGTCACGGGGAAGGATTTTTTTCTTTCCCATCCTTCAAATGGTATAACATACAAGTAAGGCTACTGCTACTTACGCTTTTACTTTCAACTCTCCTGTTAGTATGAGACATGGCTAGTGACTGAGGAAAAAAAATAAACTTGACTTTCAAAGTCGATTGGCTAGTGCATGAATGGCTATAGATGACAGCAGGTTTTTAGTGGCACTTGTCTCCCAGAGCCTGCAGAGCACCAGAAGTTCCTTCAGCACACTCACAAGTTTAGCAGTGGAAATGGGGCACGTAACAGTAGTCCTTGAGGTGAAAGAGGCAATAGCTTCACCACATATTCATCCCCACTACCCATCAAGCCAACAAAACAATCCAGAAAGGATTCCAGTGCAAACTGCAGGCCTGTTTTTTTCCTGTTTCTATTCTGCTTTGACACCTGCAGGGAACAGGAGGAGGTACCTCATCATCTGAACTTACAAAGCGAAAGGTAATGAACTGACTGCTTTTTCTAGGCTTTAAAATATTTAGGGAAGTCAAATATACTACACCACAAAAATAAATTTTACCTTTTCTATTGCTCCTCCCCAACACCCAAACTCCAGAACTAAAGTTCAAAGAGGATATATCACCCGACTTCCAGCTTTGCCAAGTCCAGAAAATTTAAAAAAAAAAAAAAGCTTGGCACTTCTTTCCACACGGTATTTCTAACACTGTCAGAATTCCTAAGAACTCTTGCTCAAGATATTTCTTAAACCATACTGTTCTGATAAGAAAGTGAACTGTGGCAACTATGTTCTCTCCCATACAGTTTTCCCATTATATTTGAAGTTCACTGACAATTTGAGGAGTTAGCTCTGCCAGAGCAGCATTATATAGAACTATCATGAGAATGAAATCTAACAGAAAGAAATGGACTATAAAGATGAGGGAAAAAAAAACAACAACCCACCATATTTAATTCAGCCTACTAACACAGAAACTATAACCCTACTATTTTAAAGTAATACTTAAGTGTAGTCTGTTCAGCACTTTTACTCTGTCTCAAACTTCAAATCAGCAAGGTACACACTTAAGGGTCTTGCCAAATTGTGACGTTATCTTAATGCATCCAGTGCCAGCATGTCAAGCCCTCTCATGTGGCAAGGGAGAATGTTCAACACCTCATAGAAGAAAGTTCAAAAAGCCCAGAGAGAAGCAGCAGTGCAGGGAGAGAGGGCTGAACCTTGGAGTGGCATGCAGATCCCAACACTCTCCCTCCCCTTTCACACCCAGATCCATGTGGTCTCCACCTGACAAACCTACATTTGCAATGCTCGTTGCCTTAAAATTAAACTGTTTCTTATATCAGCCACACATTTATGTCTTGGTTTCCATTTAGCTGATTTGTCTTTCAGGCAGGGATGTCTGAAAACAGTGGTAACAGAAATACAATAGGTTATAAGAGCTTTGGGAAGTCTTACAGAGAGACCCTGGGTGCACAGAGCAAAGGCAAAATCTCCAAGCAACACTGAGGGTCTGGCAACCACAGCCCCAATACTGGACTCAGCCCCACCTATGCACCTGCTGACCCTCACACTGTGGACACTAGGGCTCGGCCTGGGGGCTGACCTGGCTGTAGCTCATCATGGGGCTGGGGCTGCCCAGGGTCATCTTGCATCCCTTAATCAGGATTGCATTGCGCTCACCTTGGCTGCAGCTAAAGTTCTTATTATACAAGTCAGACCCAAGGCTCAGGCCAGAAATGGGGTTTCCCCTTGCAGAGCACTGTGGCTACACGTGGCCATGTCGTTTCCAAGTTCAGATTCTTACCCAGACAGCAGCCAAGCCTGAATTTGTGCACTCTGAGCACGTGCAAGTTCTTATGAAATTCAAGAGCTGCAGCTGGGGTCTCATAAGGCCCACAGCAGATCATAGGTTAGACAAACAGATTTTTAAGTCAACAGGAGTTGAAAATTTCAGTGCTTTCCTTGAGGTGCTCAGCAGACAGGTCAGACTAGTTGAAAACATGTTGTATCCACAAGTTACACAATTTTATGAAACTGACATTTCTTTCCTGAACATTGATGTTGTAAGTTACCACCCTGAAAATGGCTTAGCTGAAAGTCCTGCCTCATGAGTATACGAGCACTCTGAGGGCCTGAAATATAACCCATAGGGGACTCTGTTCAACAGCTTCAGTGGATCATGGATAAGGCCCAAACTCATGTAAGATTTAAATCCAGAAGAGTATTTGGTCCATTTTGAAATGGATGGGTTGGAAATGCAGTTCCTGTAACCCCAGGCTTTGCTCCATGCTAAAGGTGTTTGCAAGCTTCTGACAATCAGCACAGCACAAAGCCACCTTTAGAAGCAAGAAAATAATAATAAAAAAAACATTATTACAATCTAACACCAGCAGGAAAAATATTTGGTTGAAACTTTAGGTGCGAATTACACTTGCTGAAGCTAGAAAAAAAAGGACAAAAGCATCAAAATCTAGTAAAGGTAGAAACAAGGAAGGTTTAGCTCTTTAAAAAGAAAGGAAAACAGACATTTGAGGTAACAAAACAAAAAACCAAAATGCACAAACATATCATAGACACCTAAACCCAGCATTTTATACATTTTTGCCAGTGCTTCTCTGAGAGCAAGTTCTTTAAACAGAACTTAACAATTTTACAATTTTTTTTAAAAAATACATCATCCTAAAATAGCCCATCAATCCTTACCCAAACTTTCTGTATTTCTACAAAAATAGATGCACAAAGAGCTACAAAATACTGTATTCCTGAAAGGAGGCGCACTGTAGTTGTGTCTTCTTCCTGACAACTGAGACTGTCCATAAAATATCAAGCTGAACAAACCAAAACACTGTTAAAGGAGCAGAAAGGAGTTAGGTTGCCCCGCTGCAGCAGGCTCAGATGAGGAAATAGAGAAAAAATAGTTTTTTTGTTTTTTTCCAACACTGTGGGACCCATAAATGGCCTTACAAACAAAAGGCTCAATAGCAAAACCAGAATGGTTGGCTCTTCATCTTCATGTGTGTTCTTTGCCCCATGCAGGAGTCAACAACGGTTACATCGCCCGCCCGGCTGCGTTCACTCCAGCTCTAGCTGGTCTTAATTTAGCTGAACTTCAGAACCAAGTAGTTTCCTTGCTCTTGTCCTGATGTTGTAGACCTACATTCCAGAAAAGAAAAAATAAAAAATGAAAATTTGATACAGCTTCTTCCTCTTCAAGCTGAAGTAAGAATAAATGTTTCTTATTAAAAAAAAAATAAAAAACAAACAAAAAGAAAAACAACCCACAACTTACCAGCCTAGTGAACGTGTTAGTAACATTGCTATTCTTCCAAATTTTACAGTTTATGTGAGATAATCTTAAACCAGTTTCAGACTGGATCAAGCAGTCTGGAGTGCTGATAAAATCCAGTGTGCACTTTGTTGTTTTGTCCCTGTTTAGAACATGGCATGGCATGATAATAACTTCCAGTAAGATCTGCATAGACAATCCAGTATGCAACAAAACAGTTTTTCTTTGTAGGGGCCAGCCACAGACCCTGCATCTTTTAGAAAGAGCCTGTGATACTTCAGGATCTTAAGTTTCTATGGCATTTCACCTTACAGAGGAGAGAGGGAAAATGTTCCTGCAGCAAGTAAAAAACCTAAATAATTTAACCTATAGAGTGTCAGATTTTTCACCAAGAACAGCTAGTGCTTCCACATGGGGGGAAAAATTAATGATTTTCAGCTTGCATTTGTTATAAACTCCTCTAACATTTTCCTTTATAAAAAGTGAGGACTATCTAATAAATGTGGTGCTATGTTGTGGCTTTAGCATTACAGACTTGGAACCTGCGTTATAATCTGGGATTTGTCTTCTCCAGAGGGATTCAATCTTTGCTAGATTTACACCCGACAGGGCGTGTAACTAAAATCCAGACAATGCAGGGGGAGCTGAGGATGAAACTTCCCAAAGAAGATACATTCTTGCTCATTTACAGGAGAAGTAGAAAGTAGAGATTTGCAGGCACGTATTTAAGAGGTAGTAAGGCACTTAGGACTCACTGATTTAAAATCT
The DNA here is from genome assembly GCF_000747805.2 of Chaetura pelagica. Taxonomy (NCBI): domain Eukaryota; kingdom Metazoa; phylum Chordata; class Aves; order Apodiformes; family Apodidae; genus Chaetura; species Chaetura pelagica. Next base: position 2,381,814 of record NW_009954614.1, on the reverse strand, counting down.
GCATCTTGATGTTTTGAGCCAAGCAAATCACATTTCGTGAAACGAAGGTGCACTGCCCACTATAAACCATAAATGCTATACAGACCGCAATGCTCCGCTCTGTGTCATGCTATATATTGCCCTGTTATATAGTGTACCAAGACCAATGCATAGACTACCTGATCTGCTAAGAATTTAGCACCTATTTCACTACAAATTTAAGCAGGTACAACTCCAGACCTTAATGATGTTGCAACCATTGAAGCTCCATGATAATTTGATCGTTAACCTGTGAAAATTGACAGATCCATGTGCTAATCACAGATGTCTCATTTCCATAACTGATCACATAGTGAAACCCAAAGGAAGATCCGTATGTTTTCAGAAAGCCTAACAGGCACAATGGATTCAGATCTGTCCACTTCCTTGTTTTAGGAGTACAAAGAGTTAATTTTTTAATGACAACGAACATTATTTCGGCTTTGAGCTACAAAGCAATTAGCAGTCACATAAAAGATGACAGCACATGGCACTATCCATATGAGGATTCCTAAGCAGTGTCTAAATACTTGTGTGTCCAGCAGCGAACAGATAGGGAATCAGAGCACACAGGTATAAATACCAAACCCTGTTCAGTGGTTTTCTGCACACCTTCAAATAATTATGGAATTATATTTTTTGGAAAGGTTCTTTAAGATCATCAAGTCCAACCCTTAACCTAGCACTATCATGTCCATCCCAAAGCTATGTCCCTAGACACCACAGGTACGTACCTCCAGGGATGGTAAATCAACCACTTCCCTGAGCAACTTGGTCCAGTGCCTGACAACTCTTTCAATAAAGAAAATTCTCCTAATATCCAATACAAAATTTCCCTTGGCACAACTTCAGGCCATTTCCTCTTGTCCTATTGCTTGGTACCTGGGAGAAGAAACCAACCTCCACCTCACTACAGCCTCCTTTCAGGTACTGGTATGTTCTGTTGGCTTGGTGGTTATTTTGGTAGAGGCAGAAGGGCACCAGGAGGGACTCCAGTAAGAAGCTGAGAAGCTTCCCCTGCTCCAAACCCAGCCAAGGAGCCATTAGAAGGGCAACAGATGTACCTCTGTGATTAACATATGAAAGAGCTCACCTAACACCTGAGCAGAGAAGCCCTGGGGGGAGTAGAGCTGTACTGGAGAAGGACAGCGGTACCGGTGGTTGGTGAGGAAGAAGGGGCAGAAGGTGCCCAAGCAGAAGTTTCCCTGCAACCCATGGTGAGATGGCAGCTGTGCCCCTGCACTCATGGAGGAACGTGGTGGAATATTCCCTGATGGCACCAGAAGGTGTGAACTTGGCCACTGGACTTGGATTTTGTGGCCAGAGGATTTGCTGCCAGTGTAACCCAGAGATGGCAGCTGTGCCCCTGCACTCGTGGAGGAACGTGGTGGAACATTCCCTGAAGGCACCAGAAGGTGTGAACTTGGCCACTGGACTTGGATTTTGTGGCCAGAGGATTTGCTGCCAGTGGACTCTGCGCAGCTTTGGAAGACCCCGGTGCCAGGGGAGTTTGTTCCCGAAGCAGCCCCTGACTCTGTGGGAAGCCCAGGCTGGAGCAGCTCTGGACCTCGTGGGAAGGACTCATGAAGGAGAGATTCATGGAGGACTCTCTCCCATGGGAGGGACCCCATGGGGAAGCAGGGAAGGACTGCAAGGAATCCTTCTTCCTGACAAGGACGATGCGGCTGGAACCACCAGCCTGTGAACCGACTCTAAACCCTTTTTTGTCCTTTGTCTCGACCCATGAACTTTGTCCTCCTCATCCCAGAGTGTGTGTGTGGGGGGGGGAAGTTGAGTGAGCAGCCATGGGGCTGTTCCTTTGTTGTCATGTTGGGCCCAAACCACAACATGGTAGAAAGCGAGGAGGTCTTCCCTCAACCTTCTTTTCTCCAGACTAAACAATCCCAGTTCCCTCAGCCGCTCTTAATAACACTTTTTCTCCTGACCCTTCACCACCTTTGTTGCCTGTCTTTGGACACACTCCAGCACCTCAGTGCCCTTTTTGTAGTGAGGGGACCGAAACTGCACACAGTATTCAAGGTGTGGATTCACCAGTGCCAAGTAGAGGCTCCTCCATCTGTTTCTTTAGAGTGAAAAAATCCTTCAACTAAAACATGACTATAAAAAACACATTCAGAGGCTCTTTACTCAATGAGGATGTCTCCTTGTAGCTTAAGAGTTACTTCTTTGCCTGGCAGCATCATTCAAGTGCAGAGTCATCATAAACTGCCGTTAGTTTCCTTCAAAACTCCCTCAAAGTCACTGATGATGCTTTTGTGTTATTTTTCCCCTGCCTTCTCAATTTCTTTAAATAAAGTCAACACCAACAAAAACAAGAGGGAGCCAGAGGAAACCTCAGTATTGTAAGGAAGTCATTTATCTTCACCAGTGGAACACTAAAGGCTACTAGAGGCAAGAGAAGCTCGTAATAAGAGAAACAGTTTATAGAGCTCCTAGCAGCCTAAATAAAAGACACACACACCCATGTAAGTAGATGTCCACCTCATGGTATCAACTGGTAGAAGGGGAATAACCAGTTGAAGAGATACCTTCCTAGCTAGGTGTCTCTGCAACAAACAGAAGTAACTGTAACGAGATTTTAAGATATACCTATTAAGTCTAAACAGCCATGGAAAACAATCCAAAACCCCAAATTTGCCTTAGTAACAGAACTGAATGTAGAACATTTCCCATGCATTTTCCTCATTATATTCCCACCTCCTTCATAGCAAAGCTATCTGCAATCCTAACATGTCATCCAAGTGCAACCCTGCTACTAATCAAGAGCTTTCATTTACAGCCTGCTGCAAGAACATTGCTCTCTTAGTAAAGCCATCCTCGCTTGTGTTGCATGAGTCAGTATTGTCACACCAGCACAACTCCTCCTCTCTACGATAGCAACACTACAGGTAACTGTCACATGAGCAAGTTCTGTGGAAACATCTGAACAAACTCAGTGAGTTCTGACAAACTCATTAGGGTGTGTGTGAACAGACAACTCTACAGAAGGCCACTGACTCACCATTAAAATGCTGTATTCAATGTAACACACTGACATACACGTTATTTCCAAGAGTGGACTTTCCATAGTAAGCCAGGACTAGAGTGTATCAATTAATTCACCAAATGTTAAAGTTATGCTCCTCAATGTGCATAACTTTGCATGATACAAGGATGTGCACCTCAATTTTTAGACTTACAGCCCTCAGGTACACCCAAATCCTGCTCTGATTTAGTGTGCTACAGGAAGCATCTTCCAGCATATCTGTCCAACAGCAAAACAGGATCTCCCCCTAGGTTTTGCAGTAGCAGGGAAGTCACTCTGTTCTCCTCCCCACGGGACTGCTTGCAAACCTGGCAGCTGCCAGCACAGCCAGATCGCACTGACCACCTGAAGTGCCTGGTGTGCAGGGCATCCTGAGGAAAGCACGGATATCTGTAACCATCAGCTCCACTGCAAGACAGTAGTTCCCCTCTCCACCTTCCTGGTCTTAACTGTTCAACTCAGCTTGTGCATCCTTAACATAAACACAAGGATTTAGCCCTGATGCTGTGGGATTACGGCTGCAGCCATGCTCTATGTATGTAGTCATTGCTGTTAGGAGCTGACATTGCTTTGCTTGACATCAGTGGGGCAGGGAAGTGTGTAAAGCACAAACATGTTGTGCTTATATCAATGTGTTTCTATCAATGCTTGATATAAAACGTACTTCTCTATTGAGCATTTTAGTTTGGGAACTTCAGCTTTGGGAAGACACTGCATACCAGCAGCCACAAACATAAAATCTTGCAATAGATTTCTGATGCAGACTAGCATTTTCTTCAATCCCACTTATACTAATAAAGAAGCTTCCAAAAGGGTTAATTTTCAGTACACAATGTTACGATTAAGCCACATTTAATGGGAATCAGGTAGCTAAATCCCTCTTCATCCTCTAAAATAGGACCATGTAAGTTCAAACAGATGTGTAAGACATAAGACAGATCAATACTTTGTTAGCTCTATGAATGGTGACATACTGATGTCCCACACAATCTGTTCTGAAACATAAATTCCCAAACTATACTCTGCATGCAAGAGGAATCCCCTCTTAACCTTTGAAGTGACTCAGCATCATCCATTCATGAGATCAAGTATTTGGCTTAGTATGGCCGAGATGCAACAATGTAGCTGGAAGAGGGTAAGATTACAGCCAGTCTGTCCTGATCCCAACACTATCATTCCATATAATTCAGCGTGAGGAATTTTGCAAATGTTTCTATAATCGCATGTGACAGTAGCACAAGAAATGTGATCCAGAGTAAGAGAGAGGGAATAATTTTCATATCTGAGGGGCTCTGAAAAGTAACGACTAGGTATATACCAAATGAATTTTAATATAAATCATCTGAAGCTCATGGAATTTGATATTTTGACAGCTCAATAGGTTGGTGTCTTTTATTCTCCAGGGACATATGAGCAACGACTTGTGTAACTGAAGTTTTCCTGCCACTGTGGCCTCACCCTACTCTGCAGAAACCACTTCTACAATGCAGAAAGCCAGTACACTCTTCCACAGGCTCTTCCAGTTTTAGCCAAACTTTTGAGTTTGCTGTCTCACATTAGAGTTAAATATAATGAATTTTTGTGTGATGAGAAGACTTATCCATTATAATTCTCCCTTGGAGTGGACACGGAGCAAGAAAAGCTTCACTTGTACTGGCAAGTGCGAGATACAATTTGGTGTGGTGCTTCAGCAGCTCCCCTCCACTCCTTGGCAGCACAACACACCTTCCCCGCAATGACACCATTTCAGACACATGTGAAAGACTAATGCAATTAAGCTCCCTCTTTTCACCATGATGACTGCCTCAAAGCATTTGTCTCAAATGTACAAGCTGCAAGCAAGGCTGAAAAGGCAGCTCAAAGCCTTTCTGCCCTTCCCAGCAAGCCTCTGCTTAGAAAACACAGGAGAGACAAGTGTGCAGGGTAAGAGAGCAAATAATTGTAATGTCACAGGCTACCACTACCTGCTGTGTTTGTTTTGGTTTTTGCTCCCTCCTTTCCAAAGCCTTATGTGCCAAACCAGGGCTGCTTGATAAGGTTTTGCTGTAGCGTTTTAGTTCATGGCCATTTTAAATAGTCACAAACAAGAGAGACATTGGCCCTCTGTTCCTGCAAGCCCATCACACATTTCCCCTCTTTCTTTTCCCCCACAGGGGAAAGACTGTTTCATGGACTGAAACCCACACATCTGGCATGGGCCAGAAATTAAGTGTTCAGGCCTTTTCCTCTGCCTCTCACCCTGAGTAGACAACTACAAGACATGCAAGCCACAGTTAAGCACTGCCAAATAAGGAACCTGACAGAATTGGCATCTAACTATATCCTTCCATAGGGATTTTCACAAGGAACAGGCAGCACCAAGCTAAGGCTATTATTAGTCCAGTAAGGCAGTGCGAGGACCCATAGTGCTTTTTGAGGTACTGTGCTCCTACAAAAGAGAGAAAAAGCACCTGGTACTGCTACCAAAAAAGCAGCAGTAGGCAAACCAACCTTCTCAGCACTGAAATAACTCAGTCTAGGCTGAACTTACACATAAACCAGGTTTAAGTCCTGACTAACAATCCCTTACATAGTCCTCAGCTCCAACGCCAAAACCTAAATCAAATACTAGAGCTCCAGAGTGGACTGTGGAGGCTACAGTCAGCCCAGGAGGCTCATCCCCTCTACCACTGGCAGTGACACTTTGTGAACACTTCAGAGAAGGCAGCTAACCCCCACCATGGAATTTGTCAGAAAGGCAAATCCAAACATTCCAATCCTCTCAGAATATCATTTTATACTCAAAAGCACAAAATGTAATTCCTCTTGTATACTTGGCATGGCTGGAAATGTTACTAATAGATATAAAACCATCCAGTGCTAAGAATTCTATTATGCTTTTTCTTAATTTTGTTAGGTAGCAAGTGACATGGTATTTAAAAGAGATTATTTGTTCCCAGTTACTGTTAAGGGAAGAGATTTGTGCTAGGTTAGTTCAGTTATAATCAGGTCTTGGTTTTATATTATTTCATATTTAAGGAACAGCAGGGTTTTTTTCTCCACCAATTCTTTGTTCCCTTGCACACTGATCAAAGCCAGGAAGTGCTTCTTGCACATTGAATCAGTTAGCTAGAGCTATTAAGAAGATAAGCAGATACCTTAAAGAAAAAGCAAGAGAGATGCAAACCTAGTATTTCCTTAATAAATAACATAATGTGTTTAAGAAGTACTAATCTGGAAGGATTGCTGCTGATCAGATGAACACCAAGCACAAAAAGGAGACCTCAGTATGTTCGTATGAGCTCCAGGATGGATGTACTGGAAACCATCAGTCACCTCTCACCAGATCACAAGAAACTACAAATAGTGAGGGTTGCCAGACAGCTCCCAACACTAAGATGAGAGCCTGCCAGTCAAGGCTCACAGATGCAGATGTAGTTTATGGAGGCTGTCCTGTGGTTACAGACCCTGCAGTACAATGAATTTAACTGACAGACCTCTGCCTAGACCCTACAGAAAGAAGCTTATTTTGATGGCAAGCACAGCTCAACAAGCATGTCTACTCTCTACATGACACCTGGATACTGCACAGGAAGGAAATGCTGATCTGTTCCAATTCAGATACAATCCTCATATACTGACAAGTTATTACTTCAGTCCTCATTGGAGCTATATTTTGGTGAATGCATATATGAACTAGCTGAACAAGCTGGAAACTTCCACATGGAAGTTTAATTAACTATTTCCCACAAGATTTAAACAAAAAAATGCCTATCATGTCAAAACTCATTTGGCTTGAATGGGACCAAGGCAGGCAAAGATCTCTCAGCAAAAGGCAGCAAGAGTTGGATGTTTCACAGCTCATCTGCCCTGACAGCAATTTCATCAGGGATTCCCACTCCCACCTGGAAATATGTTTGGGGAAGTCTCTGAGAACAAACCCTGCTTCAGCTGCAGGGATTTAACTATTTTGCTCAAATTCTTCTTGCTAAAATATGTCACAGACACAATTGAATCATCTTACCTGTCTCAAACCCAAAACTTGGCACAATGTCCACAGTTCCGTGAAAGGCTCCAGCCCATGCTGAGGTAGCGCTGGTAACAGCGGTGGGATCTGTCTTTGTCACGTCACACTGGGGAGCAGGAATCCTGGCTGCACGGACTGAAGGCATCAGCAGGGACCCATACCGGGGGTCACGGTGCGAGCTGGGATGATGATGGTGCATATGTGGATGAGGGTGATGGCGATGCATGTACACGTCATGCATGTGTGCATACGAAGGGCTCACCTGAGATGCTAAAGGATAATGCCAGGATTCAGATGCAGAAGGGGGAGGAGGTGGGGCAGTCTGATGAAGGCCATGTCCTGGCCAGCTGCTGGGATCTGGTGTTGGGAAGGTGCCTGGTGCAGTAACAGGGAAATCAGGATGTACTCCACTTAAGCATGGCGGAGGGGGAGGCTGGTAAGAGGTGGTCCAAAATGAAGCTGGGAAACTGCTCCTTTGGCTTGAAATTGTTGAGTTTTCTGGTAGAGAGGAGAGAAATGAAGTATGACTGAAGCAGAACAACAAATGTAATTACAAAAAAAACCCAATGGTTTTCTGTTCTTTGAAATTTTTAACACTGAACTCGAACTTCCTCAGCAATTACAGAATCACAGGACATTTGAGGTAGGAGGGGACCTCTTGACATTGCCTAGTCCAACCCCCTGCTCAAATAGGCTCATCTGTAGCATGTCGTCCAGAACTGTGTCCAGTTAGATTCTGACTGAGATCTTTACTCCACCACCTCTCTGGGCAGCCTGTTGCAATGTTTAGCCACCCTTAAAAATTTTTTTAAAAAAACCAAAACAAAACCACACAACAAATTTTAAATGTGTTTTCTTGCGTGCAGATGGAATTTCCTGCTTTTTAATTCTTGCCTATTGCCTCTTGTCCTCTTGGCAAGCATTGCTGAGAAAGCCTGGCTCACCCATCTTCACCATCTCTCATCAGGTATTTATGAATATTGATAAGATCCTCCCTGAAAGAGTTGCAGCTCTCTCAGGATCTTAGTTCCTGAATTAAGAGGAGAGGCTAACTCCTGACTGGATCAGAACACTTAGTTTAGAAAGGCAACTGTTGTGGCTATAAATGCTTCTGAGCACAGAGAACCAGGACACACTGCAGAATAAAGAGATATTTGGCTAATGGAAGAGTGCCAGATCTTCTCAAACTAATTGTGTGCTTTGATGGGATAAAGATCATATCTGACACTTTAGTCTCTTGAAGAGTATACCGTGTTGCCCTGTACCCAACAGGATTAGACAAGCAGAGACATCTATGTAACTTAAAGTTTTTCTCATAAATAAAAGACTCACTGCTTCTTACAGCTAGGGCTCAACTTATATTTAAATCAATTCCAATACTTCTACATTATGAAATTACATTCTAAATATTCCTCTTTTGAAGGACAGGTTAGTGCTTTAGATGTGTAGGAAAGTATTGGCATCTCCATTCTCACCAACCTCTTGCCAGCTTGTGTTTGAAAGTACTGCTTCATGCAATATGTCTCAGCTCAAATAGGTTGTTATTTTTTTGGTCAAAGATGGAAACATAAAAATACGGGACTTCACCCCTGATAAAAAAACAGTCATAAAAATAGCCTACGGTGAAATAAAGCCAGGGAAGTTTAATATTTGATGAGGATAGGAATCCTCTGTTCCTCATATAAGATTTACAAAAATATTTATATTATTTTTTTTAAAATGACCTTTTGTTTTGCTTTGTTTAATAAGCAACTGGAATGAGACTCGGGTGAAGACACCATTGAGAATGAACAGATTCTTCAAACGCTCCTGCCTCTGAACTTTGCGGATTAGACAAGCAGAGACATCTATGTAACTTAAAGTTTTTCTCATAAATAAAAGACTCACTGCTTCTTACAGCTAGGGCTCAACTTATATTTAAATCAATTCCAATACTTCTACATTATGAAATTACATTCTAAATATTCCTCTTTTGAAGGACAGGTTAGTGCTTTAGATGTGTAGGAAAGTATTGGCATCTCCATTCTCACCAACCTCTTGCCAGCTTGTGTTTGAAAGTACTGCTTCATGCAATATGTCTCAGCTCAAATAGGTTGTTATTTTTTTGGTCAAAGATGGAAACATAAAAATACGGGACTTCACCCCTGATAAAAAAACAGTCATAAAAATAGCCTACGGTGAAATAAAGCCAGGGAAGTTTAATATTTGATGAGGATAGGAATCCTCTGTTCCTCATATAAGATTTACAAAAATATTTATATTATTTTTTTTAAAATGACCTTTTGTTTTGCTTTGTTTAATAAGCAACTGGAATGAGACTCGGGTGAAGACACCATTGAGAATGAACAGATTCTTCAAACGCTCCTGCCTCTGAACTTTGCTTACTCAAAAATATTTTGGAAACAAAAAAAAATTGTTTTTTTGACAGCATCACTAGGAAACTCCTGTATCTGTTTTAAAATCCATTAAGATCACAGACATTTTTCCATACATCAATTTTCTTTAATTTAAGTGGTTCAGTGAGCCTGATTTAACTTCCAATATTGAAACTAAACTCTGCAAATGTATTATGGACAAACATAGAGAACTGCTCTTTCTGCCAAACTGCTTCAGAGGCTGCAAGCTTATCTGGCAAACTGTACTTGAACATGGCTTTCTTAAAAGCACTTTTTTTTTTAGCAACACATTTCCATTGTAATTCATAGTAGAAGACTGGAGAAAGATTCAAGCATATATAGAAGCCTCAGCAGCCCTGCGAAAATGGTATTGTTCCTTGTTTGTAAACTATTCCTTGTTACAAGGGATTAGGCTGAGATGGACAGTGAACATGGCTTACAGTGTTGCCAGCAGGACTTCTTCATGTCCAGTCTGTTGTTTTCTTCACTGCTTAACAGAGAAGCACAGATTCACAATGCATTGCCAGTATTCTGGAAAATTAACTTCTGCAATCTATTGGTTTTGGAAACTATCTGGCTGTTATCTGCATGGAAAACCCCTAAATTATCTCAGTTCAAAAAAGCACAGATAACCACAAAGTATCTGAAGACCAGCTCTGATACCAGGAGAGAGCGGTTTAAACCACCGAATTTGCCATTATACATTCATGCCAGATTGCATGCCAGTTTGGCTTTATCAATTACGCAGAAGGTCTAGAGCACAGAAAAATGTTTGCCCATCTCCATTTTTCAAACCTGTGCAAATTTCACAAGGCCATTACCACTGTCAGAAACTGAGACATCATTGAGTGTAACTGCAGAGGCCAAGCTCACTGCTCAAGGCTGAGTCATGCCAATAGAAATATTGGACCCATCCAGGTTATATGAATGTGCAAAACAACTTCATCCACTCTGAGTGCTCACACAGAACACTACTAAATATTAAGTGTGCAGCAACCCCATCAACAAGAACCTTCTCTGTGTTGAACCACAACCCCCCAACCACGATACATTTCCACAGTGCTTGAAGGGTCTCCTTTCCACCTTTAAAACAAAAACACAACCAATTATCTTTACAGATACCATCATGTCAGATACCTTGCCTCTATGGGACATGACAATGAAGAAGCAGCCCTTTTAGCACTGTCCTTGAGAAAGAAAAAAACAACAAACCTGAGTAGATTCCACGGGCTTTCAGGAGGGGGGATTAAGGAGGCATTGAACAAAAATTGTCTGCCAAGAAAGATACTACAGTTACCACAGTTTCCTATTCTAAGTACAGGGATGGCAACATTTCAGATACCACGAAGCAGTGACTAATAAAAATGTGCATGCTGGCTGGCCAACTCAGACTGAAAATACGCCAAAGTGGACATGTTGTGAAGAAGACAATGTATGGAATTTTCTATAGTACAACATTAATTCTCATTTAAGCCAGAAGGGAAAAAAACCCAACAACACAAAACCAAAATCCTAGAAAGAACAAAAAACCCAACACTCTCAGCTAGGAGAAAAAGGTTGATAAAAATACATTACATTAGTTTCAAGATATCATTAGTTTCAATAGCCTCTGCAAAAGAATTCAGATAGCTACATCTACAATTGACTACATAAAGACTATGTTACTGGGGTTTGCTGTAGGGAACTGTATTTTATAAAATAAGTCAGTTTTTATATTGATTTGAGCCTGTACTGATCAGTATTTTCAACACACGAAAGATGAAAACTTGCTCTTTTCAGGACAACAGGTTCTATTTTCTATACATAAGCAAAATACCTCCTCAAAACAAAATCCCCACAAACTCCTCCTTATGATGAAATTACAGTTTGCTCTTCCATCAGGACACTAAAAAAAACCAAAACAACAAAACATAACAAGATGAAAAAAAAAATTTAAAAAGCAGAAAACATTACTAATCCCTCCTTTCAGGTAAGAGAGAAATAATACAGTGAGCTGAGTAGCCAGTTCTTGCCCACACGCTTGCCATTTAAATCTGTAACTTCTAAAACAGCTACTGAAAACACAAAAGCTCTTTTTTTTTTTTTCCCCTAAATGTATCTCTGAGTAATTTATTGACAAAAATTTCAACTGCCCACAAAGGTTATTTATAAATAAAGACCTTGAAGCTAATGATATTTTAACTTCTTTAGTAAATGGGATACAAATTTCCACCCATTTGCTGCAACTGAGCATTTTTGACAACTGTACATGAACAAAAACACCCAAGATGCTGGCATCCTTGCTTCACTTTTTTCTCAAGCAGGCATGTTTCAGAAACTCGTTTGGGCCTGATAAAGCTCTTGTCAGCTACTCTTCTATGGAGAGGAAAATGCCCTCAGCTCTCTCAGCGTCCACAGTGCAGAACCAAGCAGCCCTGCCCAGAAGCCTCCCCAGGGATTTTCATGCCGATTCAGCAGGTGCAGCGGCGGCAGAGGGCATATCCCCTTACTTTATTCCTGGAAGACTTTCAGGACATGCAGACCTCTGTTCCTTGCTGGTGGCACAGGGCACACAGGGTAAGGAGGCAGCATGGCTGAAGAACCCTTATGCCAGGGCACCCTGTCCTCTGCAGAGTCCTCTGGGGAGGGTTGTGCAATGACAGGGAGAGCCAGGGAAAAACAGCGGGGTATGTCTGAAGCCAAAGAGAAGACACACAACCCCACCCATGGTATGTCTCCAAGCTCAGTGAAGAGAGCATGCTACAGGCATGGGGTCTCTGGGGACTGCCTTGATCCTGTCTCTAAAACATTTAAGACCTGTCTGGACCATTTATAAATGCTCCAGTCTCCTTTTTAGTAAGCATAGGTTCAATCCTGCTCTCAGCCGAGTCAACGGAAAATTTCCCATTAACATTAATGGTCCCGGCTCAAGCCATAAATTCCTCCAGCTCCCTAGCCACTTGTGCTGACCTTTGCTTAAACTTCCTCGAATTTGTCATCATCCTTCTGGAAAGCAAGTCCTTCTGTGCTATTTTTCTCTTCACAGGGGTTTCCAAAAACCCCCTCTCTATTTTCTGTGGCTTTCATCAATTTGCTCTCATCTCAACATCTCTTACGACGAACACCACCACTCCTACAAGTATCCTCATGGTATGTATCTCTTTCACTCAACTTGATGCAAGGCTACCACTCACGATACTTAGCTCATGCCCCTTTGCCAGACCACATAGAGACATTATCAGAAACAACGCAGCTGTGGATCTGAAAAACTCCTCAGACTGCTACATTCAACAAAACAGAAATAACATCTTACCAGCACACTGTCTCCAATCACCAATTTTTAAATCCTATCTGTCAGGTCTACCTAATATATATGGCAAGATCTGCTTTTTTAGATTCATACTGCTTATATATTTATAACAAGATGTGCTATGTCAGTATGCAAATGCCTCACAGCACCTACTATGTGCTACTTGCTTGATCAGAAGCACAGTAATGTCATTCCCATTTTACACAGGGGAAGCCAATAAAAATGGCCACAACTCTCCTGTCAGCTCTGCCCATGGGCAGGCTGCAATGCACTGCACCACATGGCTACAGCCACATGGGCTAGGGCTTGCCTCCAAGCCTATTCCAACCTGTGCTGTCTTGCCCGGAAAGCAGCCACAGATGAATCTTGATTGCCTAGCAAAGTCACTCTAGAAGGCTGTTTGGGTCACCTCACATCCAAAGACAGCACCCCAAGACAGCTTTGCTCATGCCTCACAGGCCAAGTTTCACACTTAAGAGTTTAAAAATAAGTCTTCAACTTTGCAGCAGATGTTTGCAAGGCCATTTGAGCTCTATCCCGTTCTTTCCAGGCCTAGACAGAGCTTCAGGCTACAGCAAGAGAGGGAGATGCTTGCTTCTTCCATGCCTTTGGTGCCTCTTGCCCACTTTCACACTTGAGATCACTCAACCCCAAGAACCAACTTGGTTCTTTCAAATTTGAGGGGAATTTTTCCACCTCCACAAAAGAGTAAGATTTCAGCTGCAACGCCATATGCATTACCACAACACAGGCTAAGCCACAAAACAGAGAACAATTTACTGTTCCTCTTACCTCTCCACAGAGGACTTAGTCCTGCCTTGCTCTTGGTAAGGGCAGTTTCTGGATTGAAGCTACTGGCTTGGCTCAAAGCTCTTGAGAAGTGTTCATCCACTACTGAGCCAATGTCTCCCTGGAAGTAAGTGAAAAGGACGCAGCGAGAGTTAAGGTACTCCATCTCAGCAGGCTGGTCTTTCTCATCCTCCTCTTGCTTGCTGGGAAGGGTCACTTCCAGAGACTCCTGCATCTTGTTGTATACAGCTAACTTTTTCTGGGATTAAAAACAAACAAGAGATGTATCACTGATGGCACTTGGTGCAAGCTCAACATCTGGTTTCCTTAAAGAAAAATAACTGAATTCATCGAATATTCATTTCATAATAGCCGTTGGGATATTTTGCACTGACATTTCACAAAGAAGAGCGTAACACTGCCACTCAAGACTTTTTACTCCTTACAAACAGATGGACCTGTTTCTTACACTAATTTCACAACTGTAGTTTTAGGTCAATGGCTTTCCCCCAGTACCTTCAAAAGAAAACGGGCTCTAACAACTGACTCCTGACTTCCACCTGCAAAGGATATTCCCATCAGTAAAGGCTACAGAGGTCAAGTTCAGTCCTGCAGAAGGCTACCTAGATACACAAGGTCTGCATTTCACCCATCCAGCTGAACATATACCATGTTTTGCCAGCTGCACTCCCACAATTGAGAGCACATGGCCCTCTAGACTCCTCACATCTATTCATTGCCAAAAGTGTAAAAAGACAGGAGAATTTGGTGCTTCCTGAAAAATGTTCCACTGTGTGACTGAAGTCCACAAAATACATTAATTCCCACTCACTCCCAAGAATATTTTAATCACAGGAAGCTATACCGTAGGGTCTTGAGGGGGGCAATGACATCAATGTGGATTTTTTTTGGTTGGTTGGCTTGGAGTTGTTTTTTGTTGTTTTGGGGTTGGAGTGGCTTGGTGTTTTTGTTGGTTTTTAAAATTCATGCACTTATTTATTTATTAAATGTTAGATTCTGGAAAAAAGGACAAAAATTCAAGTCTTAAAAATTAAACATGTGATCTGGGGAAAAATGGGGATTGACAAGTCTGCAAACACATGCAAAAAAATCCAATCCAAACGAAAAGCATAGAGAAGCATATAAAAAATAAAACCCGCACAACCCATCTGTGAATAGCTATTTCAGAGTCTTCTCTCTCTTTCTCTCAAATCAAACCTAAATGTCAAAATAAATGTGTATGAAGATCCATTTTGCATGGAACATATTTTTCAGATGTTCCACTTTATCTCCCCAAAACAGTCAAGCTGCAGGAATCATAGCTTTTAGCTAGCTAGCCACTTCCACAGCTGACTTTACACACAAGCAGCTTCAGGAATGCAAAACCAAGTACAGCACATATGTAGAAGCATTTCATAGCTTTTCTATAGAATTACAGTTTGAGTTATCTTTTATGGTTTGCTTGGCAATGCTTTAGCACCATCAGAATCTCTTTAAGTTTATGGCTTTTTTCCCTTTTTCCAAAGTTGTTCTAAAGAAAAGTTAAGCAACTGCAGTCTATAAAATTCCATTAATACAATAAATAGGCTTGTCCAATTTAGAAATAATTGAAAGTTGTTTTCCAATCTCGCACACCATCAATATATTTACATTTGGTGCTTTCTAAAATCATATAAGCTGGTAAAAATTATCTCAAAGTGACACAAAACATATACTCTGGGGTTAATTCTTAATTATGAATGGTTATGAAAAAAAATAATTGTAAGAACGAGCTATTGACAAGTGGAACTAAAACCTCTAATACTAGAAGCTCATGGAAATTAAGCAATGTATCTGACATTGCAATAGTCTAACCAATAAACACAGAACAGCTCAGTAACACCTTTCATTCTGATGCTGTTACACAAACTGCAATGAGGGATGTAAGTAATATTATTTTTCAGTTTGGGTTATCTGGATGATGGTCTTGAATTCAAGTAAATCTGTGTTTCAGAAAGCAAGTTATACCATGGCTCTGCTTAGCACAGTATTACTTATTCAGACACACGGTTTTATCCCCAAACCCTTTAATACATGAAGAAAAACTGTGGAATTCACTTTTTAAATATAAAGAAGCAAAGATGGAAACAGCAAATAAAAAAAATTACTAGAAACTAATAGCTAAAAGGAAACACAGTTTGACGCTCTGAAACTAATTTTTGCAAGAGCAGACTTTGGGGTGACCTATACTTTTTGTAAATGCTTCATATCTTCTGTAAACAAAGAAAGTGTCCTAATATTTGTTCTGGAAATACTTAATAAAATATCACTCATAGTCAGCTTCATGGTTTTGCCAAAATTATCACAGAATTATGAGACCTTAGTAAGACAAAAATGGTTATTACAACATTGCACTACAGGAGATAAATGCATTAGAAATCTGTAAGACATCTACCTCAGGGACTTGATCATTCCTAAAGCTGCACTACAACCCAGGTCCTCTTAAAAATGCAAGACAAGTGGTGGGGAGGGTGTTTTTTTCATTTTGATTTTTTTGTTAAGTTCTGTTTTTTATGTAGTGACAAGGCATGAAAGGGGTTCCTTTTTTTTTGAAGTCTAAATAGATATTGATATATTACGACATCTCAGGTGCAGTGTATGTGCCAGATCTTGAATACATGCAACACGTTTAAAAGTTGACTTCTATCACTATAGGTACACTATTTGCATTTATACTGCAAGTATGCAAATACATCTAAAAGCACGCAATTATATACAGAAACACATAACTTAATATAGCCCCTGGCTTGACTTGGTTATCAGGAAGGAAGTCTTTCAATGTTCCTGTATAGACACTGAAGCTCAGGAAATTAAAACTTATCTCCAGAGTCGCTTCTCTGCACAGGAATGTTCCCCCTTCCACAGCCTAAGAATCTAATTCATTTTCCACTTCAAGTCTCTTTAAGTAAGAGACTACAGTGAGGTGAAGTGACTCAAGAAGTCTTCCTTGTATGCAACGCATATGCATCCTTTCCATTGTATACATCCTTTAACAATGTTTTTTTTATCCACCTAGCTCCCTCAAATACCCTGCTGGCACATAAATTCTGTTTTGCTTGTTCTGACCTTAAAAGTAATTTTCTCATAGCATTTCTGACTGTGCTTGTGTGAGTGGTAAAACATGCAGAATGATCAACTGCTAAATTAATCTGTCCCACCATTATGGGGTGGAAGGGAATAAAACAGAATTAAAAAAAAAAAAGCGGCAATCTAAAAAAACAGGTTAGGTTTCTGATAACTAACCTAGGCCAAACCAGTTTCACTTCTACTTTTTTTTCCAATTCTGGCATATATTTAAGCAACCGACAGTACCTGCAATATATATTTTAAAGCATATTTTCTGACCAAATACAATGTTATTTCTTCCCTATGTTCAGATTTCAAATACTTTCATATATTCATTCATTCCACCTTTTTCTTTCATTAAAAACTTGAGACTAAGATTTTGCAGCTTGTGAAAAACAGCAAAACAAACACAAGAAATCTCATCTTGGCCAAGACTCAGAGTACAGAATTAAAAGTCAGCTTTTCATTCTGGGGAACAGTGAAATCCAAAGTCATAGCACCTGATACCAGCCTAGATAACAGACCCAAGTTTGTGGTTGAAGGATGAATGGTACAAGCTATGGGTAACTAATGCTGTACAGCATAGCCTGAATTCAGCTTAAACCAACATTATTTTAGTTATTTCATGTATTCACAATCATGCTCTTCCAAAGTGAAATTAAACTCTTACTGCAAGTTGCCTAACAAAAGGAAACAAAAGGTAAATAGCAGATCACCACTAATATGGCAGTATTAAAGAGAAGGCTTATGCTGGATAAGCATCATCCTGTCTTCTGGAGGAAAAATTACCACTTTTAGAGCAAGAAAACGTGGTTCAAAGTTTCACAAAACAAACCAAAAAACCCCAGACAAACAAAAAAAAAACAACCACACATGAAGATGCCTGTTGTTTTCTGACATACACTATCCAGAACTAAGAAAATGTTTCTCGTGCAGTGATATTTTGCCATTGGCTTTAATGCAGCCAAAGTCCAACTGACTTCAAGGGTCCCAGATCTTACCCAGGGTTTCTGGTAAAAATGCCAGCACATTCTTGTTAAACTGAAAAAAAAATCACTTCCAGCTAAAACCAGCTAATAGACAGCAGAACAGAAAAACAGCTGAGCATAGCTGAGAATGGACAAAGTTTTAGTTTATCCAAGTTTGAATGGGAAATTAAGGCCAGCTCTTAATTTACGTATAAGCTGGTTGCCTATTCCTGCAACTCACTATCTCCATACATGCTCATACAGCATATGGTCCTTTCTGTTCCCAAGCGTGAAAGTCTGGTGTGCCTGTGGCCACCTGTTCCAGATTTTCCATTATGAGAGAAAGATCAGGAACCAAAAATAAAGAATAACTACACTGAGGAAACACTAGATGACCCTATCCTGAGAAAAAGGCTGTCATTTGACATAAGCTTCTGAGAAAGAATTTCAGTGACAAACTCGAGGCAAATCACAGACAGTCCTCCATTTGTGGATCTGTCTGCCAAGCAGGCTCCTACTGATAACACAGAAAGTATTCAAGGCAGAAGACAATTTCAAGCAATTGGGCCATGGAATGTTGGGCCTGAAAGCAGCATTTACTGCAGGCCTGAAAACACGAAATGTTAACTTCTACCCTCACAAAGGTGCTGAGAGCAGATACACTTGTTTTCAGGTGAGCCACTGGATTTACAGCAGTTCAGCCTAGAGCTCCCACTGTGTTCTGCTGATGGAGTGAAGTGGTGAACACAGCGGAGTGAAGTGGTGGAAAAAGAATAAATTAACACGTCTTTTGCTGTACATCTAAACAGAGGTGTACTATTAAAGTCTAAAGCTCTACTTCATCGCAGACACAGAAAGGTCAAATAGTATTTGATCCCAATCAGCATGACAAAATAAAGCCAGCCAAATTTTTTAAATCAACAGCATCTCAAGAGATTAAGCAAAACAAAACCACAAAAAAAAAAAAAAAGCCTCTGTGAAGGGCAAGACTTAATTCAGGTTTTATATCCAGTAATTCTAAGACTAGCCTTTAAAGGTGAGTTACATAGGTCTGATACAGTTTCTAGTGAAGTCCTTGCTTCAGAGCAAGCCTTCAGAAAAATGTCCTAACTACAAAAACTAAACATGAGGCTATCCTCTGCTGCATTATCTGCTGTGCTAGGTGCTGTGGACTGCCGCACACACAGCATTAGTAATATAAGCCTGTCCACCAAGTTGCAAACGCGAGACACAAAGAAGTCTACTGAAAAACTAAGTTAGAGAACATGAATTAGAGTTTAGCTACAGCCAGCTGACATGTTAAATGCCACTCGTCCTTGTCTGCAATGTTTATATTTTGAAAGGAAGAGTTGAGTTAGTGACCTAATTTGCTAATGGAGACAAGCCCTTATCTGGAAAAAGTCTGTCTACAGCACTGCCAGCAGTTAAGTCTGACTTGAGCATATCACAATTCTTTATGCAGGGCTTGATTTAGCAAGGATGGTGTTGGCTTGGCTTTCTACATCTACATACCATGGAGAAATTCCAAAACTACCATTTACTGTAACTTCCCATTTCAGAGGCCTTAAGCTCTGCCGTTAGTAAGCCAGAGTGAATCCTACCTTAGCCTCAGCTCTGCAGCTTGCTGCACCTAGATTGACAAGGCATGGCAAGCCACCACAGTTTCTTGTGCGCCAGGAATACAACAGGATTCTTCACCGATTCTTCCCAGAGCCTCTTCAAATGAACAGTTTTGTTACACTCATTCTTTCCCCCAACCCATAGGAAAGCCAAAACTTAACTTCTACAGCTGCCCAAACCCTCAGGAAAGGGTAAAACAGAGCGTTTCAATTTCGCCATTCTGCTTTACTCTCACACAGGCACGGCTCCTTACCACACACAGGAAGACGCTTGCACTGTAACACCAGCACACACACTCAACCTGTCCTTTGGCAAAATAATATGGAAACCCCAATGTTTCTGTAGAATCAGGGCCACACCCCATTTTCATCAGTTCCTTCAGGCATCATTATTAGTGTGTTTATATCCATAGTCCACTTACTTCCCTCCAGCAAACAACCTAGACTTCAGCAATCTCTAAGATCCAAGGTGTTAAGCCTCCACTCCCATGAACATTCAATAGGAATTCAGGCTTCAGTCCACCAAGCACTTTAAAAAAAAAAAAATCCTATCTAAAGTAATTTGCCATAAGTCCTTTCTTGGCTATGGACTGGCTAATGCTTGGCTTTCAGAAGTCCTGCGTTTCTGTGCAAGGCAAAAATCAGTACTGGGCTGATTTTAAGGGAATGAAAACTACAGATACAGAAACGTGGGAGTAACTTTAAAGTGTGGTAACTTTAAAAGGCATCATTGACTATCCCCTTATAAAAAATAGTCATTTCTGCACAACCCAGGTGTATACTAGTCCAACATTTGAAAGCAATACAAGATCTACTATTATAAATAAAAATAAAATAACCACTATTCATACTACTTTCACTGCAGAGCAGTAACACAATGCCAGATGCCTGCTAGAGATACTTCGCCTGATCCACATATGCAACACACAACCTATAGAAACATGAGGTTACCTCTCAAGCAGGGCACAGTGGCCCAGAACTTAAGCCTATACATCTAGAAGAGCAGCTCTAAGGAGCTTGATGGCTCTTGTAAGGCCACAAAATTGCCACTGCAAGCTGGCAAAACTAACTACATGTTTGTGACAGATTTATTAAAAATAAACTATGAAGATGCACAAGTTTTAGTTAGAATAACACACCTACGTTTCCTTGCACTGAGAAGGAAAGGAAAGCCAAGAGAAGCACAGCATGAAGGAGATTTCCCGCTCAGAAAACGAACCATTTTACTAGATACCAAAAGACTGCAGAGTAGTACAATGACACTGAAAAATGCTTCAATGGAGTACTTGGATACTTCAAGAGTGAGCTCCACCTTATCAGCTTCAATGCAGAGCTTTATTTTTAAGATATCCTACTAATTCATCTTCCCTCACTGTTTTTTTCTAAACCACCGCTTCAATTTCAGCAAAGAATAACATTCTTTAAAACAGTTATGATCCTCACGAAGAGTGCAAGAGCATTTTACATGTTGAACACGTGTAAGAAGAAACAAAAATCTGGCAACAGATTATTCATCCTACTTTCTTATGCTCCTTACCAGTTGATCAAATGTCCCTGACTGGACAATTCTGAAGAAACTGGGACTTGCAAAATTTCATATGCTACCCAAACAATAAATCTTTTAACTACACTACAGATGCACCAGGGTTTTATTCTGTGTTTACTTTTTTATTTATTTATTTTAAAAGTATCGGATTCAGAGAAAATACATAAAATGCTCCAAAGTTTGCAGCTGCTAAAATTTGAGGGTGCAATATTCTTAGTTCAGCAACAAGAGCCTGGTTTTCCAGTCTGACATTTGACTAGCTTGTGAAGACCCTCCAGCTCTAAATATTTCAGGAAAATTGGCGCAAGCTGGATTAACTGAAACAAATTGTCTAGATCATGTAGGATAGCAAGGTTTAGAATGTTTTTTGGTGGTAACAGGATACACTGTGCTGGCCTCGACGCATGAGCTGTACTGGCTCAACAGAGCTATCTGTGTTTCTCGCCTTGCATATCTACCTCCACTTCTCTTAAAGAACATAACCCAGATGAACTCAGTTTATTTAAAATGAAATTTCAAGAAACATTGGCGTTCATTAGAGTGCCTCTGGGACATCTCATATATGGTACTGCTTACAGCTGATGGAGAAACTTCATGATTCTGTTTAAGAATAAGAAGGAATTGCACTGGAGCATGACACAGCTGCTAATGATCGCTTAATAGATTTTCATGTGCCCTGTGTTCCACACCCCAGATCTGGAAGAGAAATGCACCTCATCACCTACATGTAAATGCCAAAAAGATCACTGAAGTTTCACCAGCGGTTTTTTACTTCTAGGTCTCTTAGTCAGAGTCCAGTAGTTCCATATTATTTATTTATTTTCCTCTCCAAATCCCAGAGGCTAACAACCGCAGCGCCCGACAGTAAAATACGAAGTTCCTAACTAAAATTACTGAATAGATGGAAGGTTCTGCAAGCTGTGACCTAGATTAAAGAAGAAACAATAACGAAGACACACTGCAACAGAGAAAACTCACAAGTTTCCCAGAGCCAACACTCACACTGAACAACATGAGCAACCTGGAAAAGTTCGCTGGGGTGTAATTTCTGCCAAAGGGCTTCTCTCCCAACAATAAAGCAAAAAACCCAGTAACACGCAATAGGAATTTTTATGTTTTAGCCCATATTTGTGTCTCCCAGGCAAGCTGATATTAGGGGTCACTTCCCATGTACGGAGAAAACAATCTTCATGGATAATAATGATAAAACCTTATGGAATGCAGCAACAACCAAAAAATGTATTCTCAGATGACTACATGAGGGCCAAGTCAATATTAGTCCCACTTCACCCACGCACTGCATAGTCTAAAAATGCTGTCAGCCTGATAAGAATTTCCTGATTCATTTAAAAATAAATAAATAAATAAATAAAAAATTAAAAGGATACATCTGATCACCAAACTCAACTGGAAACTCGCGGGAGCCCATCTGCCAGGACAGCCGGGCTGAGCGGCGCGGCGCGCCCCGTCCGCGGGGAGCAGCGCGGGTGCCCCTCCCGCCGGCGAGCGGAGGTTCCGCCCGTG
>NW_009954614.1:2337614-2358437 GCF_000747805.2 Chaetura pelagica | reverse complement strand
GTCCCGCGGCTCAGGGGCAGGTTTGGTCGCCATTCATCTTCATCTGCGAGTTCCCGTCCCTGCGGTGCCGGGTTTTGGTCCATGAGAAACTCGGCCAACCTGAAGCAGCGACGGATACTCCGTAGTGAAGCGTCACCTGCACCAACCACGCTTCACCTCCCTAGGGCTTCGTCCTGGAAATTCATCGGGGAGGAACGAGGAACCCACTTTTGTCCCATACGAGGTGGCAGGTTGGAAGCGATTCCAGCTAGCCCGGGAATTCTCTTTTCCCTTCTCACATTTGGTCCACAGTGTTTTAGAAATAGAATAATATCAATGAAGTGCACTTCTCGACTTGAAACATAGGTGGAAAACCAGGATCTGGTTGTAATGGCCCCAGTCCTGCTCAAATATATTCCCAGCCTACCCTCTCTAGGCACATTTTTGCCTGCGAGCTGCCGTCCTGCAGCCCTGCACTTGAAGGCTTTCGATGCCATTCCTCACATGGCAAAGACGACGCATATGGCTTGTTAGCATTATCCCAGCTTATGAGCCTGGAATGACTGCATTCGTTTGCTCTTATTTTATTCTCATTTGGCCTGTGATAAATGATTTCAAGTTTCTTTTTTTTTTTTTTTTAAAATTGTTTTGAAGTTTACCTAGATTTAATAGTGGCCAAAAATTTAAGCCTTCAGTCCAAAATTCCAAATGTATATTCTTGCTTCTCTCTGTGTGTGCAGATACATATATATATATACACACACAAGCACAAACATCTCTTTGGCCAGAACAGTTAGACTAATACACAAGGTTAAAATAGCTCTATCTGACCCCAGTAGTATTCCCTGTTTACAGAATGCATTTCTCCAAAACATTAAACAGCAATACTTTTTAAAAAGATCCAATTTCCTGCAGGCACATGTTTTTGTTGGGGTTTTTTTGTGGTTTTGTTTGTTTGTTTGTTTGTTAGTGTTTTTGTTGTTTAATGTTTTGTGCATACAGATTTTAAGGTAGCTATGTACTTCCTAAAATAGCACTCTGGTAATTGGTTACTGTTGCATTTGTTATAACCACCTAAACGGACCCAGTCTTAAGTATTAACCTTTCAACCAGTCAGAAGTTTCTGCAAAGGTACATGCTTTGCTATACCAAGTAGATTGGCTTCTGAACAATTTCTTCAGGGAAACAGAAAATCCAGGTTCTGATTGCTAACTACAAATCTCTGGTTGATCTGGGCTGTATTAGTTTCAGATATCTCTTTCCCCTCGTTTCCTACTGCAACAACAAACCTAAGGCAGAACATTATCCTGACAGCAAAGTTTGCAGGAGCCGGAGGCCATCGATCGGCAATAACAAGTACCACCTTCTGAAGTTTGCTGTTCCTGGACATGTGCCTGATCCTGACCTGGAGGTTTTTACCACGAGCTTAGGGCCAGGCTGCCTCCAGGCATTCCTCTGGCTGCTCTGTCTCCTGGCACCCAGCCTCCTCACATTTGGACTACTGGCTGCTATCCACCCTCCCAGATCCTCTCAGGGAAGCTATGCTGCTTGCTGCAGAGGATTGTGAAACATGTTTCCTGTCACCATTCTATCTGAGGTAAAACACTTTCAGATGCAATGGCAATAAGGCTCAATGCTAATCTGTCAAAAAAAAATCCCAGAACAACACCCTCCTACACTTACATAAACAGTAACAAAACAAGCCTCTAAAATCATGAACAGGAACAAGTTCATTCAAAACCAATCAATCATTGTTAGGAGAAAAATCCACTATTGGTCCTTAAAGAAAAAACAGACCAAAATAGAAAAAGGTTTATCATTTACCATGCAGATGCAATACGTTGAGGTGGGTATACATGAGTGATCATTGCTCACTGTGGTACATGAAGCACTTGCAAGGGATTCACAGCTGCTCTAACATAGATATAACTGCTTTCCATGGGATGCCAAAATGCTCCAGTATTCAATTAGCATACATTCCTTATTGTCAGATGCTGTCACAATTCTTATTGGATGCTTTCAAGCACAATTCAGCAGCAGGATACATCATGTCAAAAAGCAGAACAGGACCATTATCAGGCAGATGTTTGACATGATGCAGCATGTCCATCAGCCAGGGGCACACAGCCATCGCTGGAAAGGATTTTGACAGGATACTGTGTGCCAATGCTCTAGCACAAAACTAGCATGTTCCAAAAATAGGGACAAATTCACCTCTGGCATAAGTAGAAGTAACTGCAGTGACTTCATTAGATTTGCATCCACTTATGTCAACAGTGAGTTTGGCCCGTGATCTGGAATTTACAGAAAAGAGTGGTAAGTGGCTGCATTTTCTGATATTTGCTATATTGCTTTCTACTCTGAGCATTCAAGCATCATGAAACAGCTGGGGTAAAACTGCCACCTTTCTCAACTCTCCTTTCCACCCCACAAGAGGCAGCATCAATTTTCCATTTTTAGCACCAAAACAATACCTCAGAGTACACAGAGGGTCACTTTTTTTCAGAAGCACAGGAAGTTGTAAATTTGGGGATTTCACAAGGAATTTAAAAAAAAAAAAAAAAAAAAAAGTAGGAAAGAGGATCTCTGCTTTCTGCCTCCCCACTATTTCACAACAGTAGCTTCAAGTGCTAGGTGCTCAAGAACAGTGGCAAACTGTAAATTTTCAGTGGCAATTAGAGTAAAAGGACAGCATGAAAAAGCAGCCAGGTTGAATGAAGTGTGAGATCTGATAAGATTTGTAGATTTCTTAAATGGCATTGTAGTTTATTGTTGTCTCCTTTCATCACTCCAGAATGAAAAGCACAGCTTGGTAGTGCAGATGGATCACACTGACAAAAGGAGAGGCAGGGAACAGGCTAAGGTGAGAAAAGAGAGGAGAAAGAGAAAAGAAAGAGAAAAGAAAAAGAAAGAGAAAAGAAAGAGAAAAGAAAGAGAAAAGAAAGAGAAAAGAAAGAGAAAAGAAATCACTGACTGTATTTTGAGTAAAGTTCATTCATCTTTGCTCTGTATTTTAGCTTCTCAATTCTATCAGGCTACACCGATTCTTGGACTAGATGAACTTCAGCAGTGCTAAGAGCAACCATGGAAATAAAGACCACAAAATCCTCACAGAGCACTAAGTAAGTACCACAGCCAAACACAACTTGGTACAGCAGCTATGCGGGTTGTAACATCAAGGGAACGTGACTTGTCTGGTACTCTGTAGTTCTGGAGGACAGAGGAAGAGCATAACGATGTGGTGGAACTCTGCACAGGCTCTTCAAGAATGTGTTTGTCTGAGTTGAGATGAGCTTTTCCCACTGGAGTTGAGAGTGCTCGCTACATCCACAGATCAGAAAATTTATGTAGAGGTCTGAATAAGTGCTGGAAAGCAGTTGCAAGCCTTTTAAACTTTTTGAACAATAACTGCAAGAAGTAAGGGTCCTCCTCCCTTCCCACCACTCTGCAATTATTTCCAAATGTTTATTTGAGAAGACAACACTCGGTAGAGCTAGCAGCTCCAGAGAGATTAAAACAAACAAGTGCTCTCCTTTAACCACCCCACACCCCCAGCCCTGTCCCTTGTTTCACTTTGCAGGCACTCTGTAAGTATTTAAATAATTGGAAGCCACACCCTAGCTAGCTGTGGCTTCTATTTACAGACAAAACCCCTTGGCTTTGTTGTTACAGTCAGCTCAACAGCCAAAATCTTAACGTTATTTTTTCCTAAAAGAGAAGATCAAACCTGACAATACCAGGTTACCAAGGTTAAGATACCTGCATCCCAAGCAAATAATCATCAGGCATTTTCTATGCCTTATATACAAAGGAATAGGAAGGGTAAAAATAACATTTGTTCACAACTGGCTAGGAATTCTCTGATGAGATGGATTAAAAAAAATTAAAAAATCAATTCTGATGAAACAGCATTTTAGAGGAGAAGACAGAATGTTGACAAAAACTCTCTAAAGCAAATTAGGTTTCTGGTGGAATTTGCCACACAGGCTTCTAAAGGTTTCACACCAACTGACATGATGCTGCATAGTCCAGCTAGGGAGTTTAGGTTGACCTAGGGACTCAGGGGCTGCTAGGCATTTTCCTGTAAAGCAGCAGCACTATCACCACCATGATCTACACTTTCCAGAAGATACAGTGTAAGTTCTAGAAGTGCAGGAGGCACCAAAGAGCTCCAAAACTCCTGTGCTGAGCTCAGGCCCTCTGTGTGCCCCAGGGAAGATGCACAAGACAGAGGCAGGCAGGCACTCTAATTCCTGAATGGAATGGAAATATACTTAGACTGTCCTGAACATCTGGGGAGAGAGAGAAGGATGAGAATTATTTCCTTTCCTAAGGACAAAGTTTCTCTCTATTTTTCTCCTTTTTGCTGCAATTGCTCCAATTTGAAACAATATGAAAATTGAAGGATTGGGTGTTTGGGGGAAAAGAAAAAAGGAAAAGAAAAGAAAAAGAAAAAGAAAAAGAAAAAGAAAAAGAAAAAGAAAAAGAAAAAGAAAAAGAAAAAGAAAAAGAAAAAGAAAAAGAAAAGAAAAGAAAAGAAAAGAAAAGAAAAGAAAAGAAAAGAAAAGAAAAGAAAAGAAAAGAAAAGAAAAGAAAAGAAAAGAAAAAGTGTCTCATTCATTCCATGCCATTTTCATTCATATAGCACCTTGAGAGTACAGGAAACAGGCCTAACATTTCCATGATAAATATAGCAATTACACACTCACCACCAAGGTTTTGACCCCTCTGGAGTAGGAGGCAGCACCTCGTGTGTGGCAAGTACATTACCCTGGGATTTTAGAAATTGCTTGATTCAAAAAGCAGTAAAATACAGCGCATTACTGACCAAAGTTATGATCATGAGTTCCACAGCAACCTCTCCATACAATTTGAGGATCTGGACAACTCTCTAGTCATCTCCTTCATATTTTGTACTATAAGCAAAGCAGCAGTGTCAATTACAGCAAATATCTTCCTTCAAGCCACTAACAGCTTTCACATCTCACGCCTGTAATCTACAGAAAATAGATCAAGGACTGTTATTCATTTTAATGCCTAAATGCATTATATTTATTCTTGTTATAATATTTTCTGTTACCACAGAAATATTTGGCTCCCAAAGAAAAAGAGAGAATTGTGTCAAAAGTCCAAATTCTTCCTTGAAATGGAAACATTTTTTAATGTCTTTAATGGAAGATATGCATTGGAATCCCAGGGCACAATCTGGCTCTAAAATCCTCCATCTATATTGGAATTTTTCACCATGTCTTTTTCATAATATATTATTAGACATGTTTCCATCTCTGCAGTTAAATTTTGGGGCCCTGTTGCATCTGTGAGGGAACTGCAAAGCAGCTGGGGAGTAACTGAAGAAGCAGCAGAAGACTGATTGAAACCTTCAGATGCTGAATGTCACCTTTTTCTTCCATCCTCCTCCTCACAGGAAAAAAGCCCATTGCAGTGTTCCCTCAAACTTTCAGCTGGTACAGTAGCTGGCCCAACACAAGCTTGAGCATAGACTCACTTCCCGCTCCCCCTGCCAAACTCAGGCTGCAGCAAAAGTGGTGAATATGAAGCAATTGAGGCCGAAGCCCTGCAGTTCCCAGCGACTAAAAATCCTGGAAGAATATGAGTTTATTGTTCTGCAGACTGGAGACCAGTGACCAGTACATCGATGCTGACTGACACTTTGCTTGGCAATGAGTTCTGTTGTCATCAGCATAGCCACTCACAGAATATTACAGTGGTCCTCCAGCCTTTGAAACACCACCTGTAACTGCTGAATGGCATCCATACAGACACTTTTTTGATGGATTAGTCCAAATACAATGTAGAGTGTCTGCCAGTTTTATGCAGCTGGGGGAAAGCCGACAGTGCCTGGCCTGGCTTGAAGCCCATAGCAAAACATTAGCTCGGCAGCACATTTAGAACAAATCTGAACCAGCAAAGTCAGTTAGTAGCAAAGCATGTTTACATCAGCTAACTGCAAAGGTTTTGAACCAGCCAACAAACCCCAAGGTAGGGTTACAGCTTTTGATGAAATGTAAGCTATTATTGCTATTAAATATATATATATCCTATCTCTTTGCTTACCTTTGCTTCCCTTCATGTCAGCACAGACACTTGTGTAGGACAGAGATACCAGTACAAGCTAGGGCTAAATCAGTAAAATGATGATCATAACATTTCCACCCCTCTCAAGTCAAGATGTTGCAATCTGCAGGAGAACAGGAATGATTTTACACTCTTGCCTTCCCTTCAGACCTCTGTTGTAACCACAGAGTTTTGTTACCAGATGTAGTAAATCCATCTTTCCCAGGTAGGCTACATCAGATAATTCCTCATGAAACAAAGTCATTGCATATTACATCCAGCTCAGCTGAGATGCACTCATATTACTTGCACCTTCTTTTCCTTTGCTTGAAATAAGTGGTTTCTATAATAATTCAACTAGTAACCATCCTTATGTTTTACTGGGCATGATTAGTGACTATAGGAGCATGTCATGAACACTCTTGTTTGCAGAAATGGGGCAATGCAAATCCTTTCTTTGTCTTAAATGACAGAAAGCATTTACTACAAGAAACACAGCCATGCATTTAATACCACACACCATTTCCCAACTCTAAATACATGTTAAACGCAAATGAAAAGTTGTTTTGCTCCTGCAACACGGTTACCTAAATGGCCTTAATAACAAGTGCTTGGGGTCTTTTTTCACTCCTTTGCCAAGAGTGTACATTACAGTAACAATTTAATTTGTTCCTATGTTAGATTACTATAATAATCAAGACTGTCAGCATTTCCCAGTTTCTTTTCATATTCCTCATGATCTCATTATCATAGGCTTTTCATTAGCTTTTCTTTGCTCACCAAAATAATGCATGCATATGGAAATGGCTGAAAAATAGTTTTAGATTATTACCAGTCTCTTGGTAAATAAAATGCAGCTATCAATAACACCTAACCAGTTCTTATCAGTTGTCTATGGAATCATTCCTTTTGCATCACAAAACCATAAATACTCCATATGAGTCAGAAAGCAAGTATCTAATTCTTAGTGAATTGATATTTTGTATAGTAAAACACGTAAAATGTTCATATATAAATGCACTAATTTCCACAATGACTATGTGAGCTATCACAACTATTTCTTTTAGAGTTTTAGATACAGAGGCTGTGGGCTCAATGCACTCAAGATCCTAGCTAGAAGTTTTGCCATGCAGGCATGGGCTTAAGTCATGCAGCATTTTTGGTCCCCTGTAGGGAGCAAGATTCATTGACATGATTATTCCCCATGTGATGGGCATTTCTTTGATATAGAATGTGATGCCTCAACAAAAAAAGAAGAGGTCTTCAAGTGAGCAAATCCAGTATGCTGAAACTGGAAAAAGCAACTTAAAGAGGAAGTAGATCACTCATAGTGATGAGACTTCACTTCCTGGAAAGCCAGAGGGTAGGGGCAAATACAGTATAATGTATTTTGCTTGCACCAAAGATAAAGCAAACTAGTGAATAGAAATAATATTCCCAAAATCAGGGATAAGAGAGCTGAAGATTAAGCTCCATTTCTTTCTCCCAAAATGGAATTTTTTCACCAGTTACAGTCCTTACCCCTATTCATACACATGCACTAACTGTAGTGTCTAGTAAAAATGTTGTTCTTCTGTCTTAAAGGAAACAAACCATATGGGTTAAGAGCCTGGCATAGCTACTATAACTCAGCACGAATAAACAACTTAATTCTCCAAGTGTATCAGCACCATAGTTCCCATGAGCACCAATAGTTTTGGTGACGGTTTCAGGTTTGGGGATTTTTTTAAAACTTGCAGCAATAAATTAGAGAGACAAGAATTAGTTAACAACACTGATACTAAGCCAGGGCACTTGAATGGCACACTACAGTTTATTTCAAAGGTATCTTTACAATTTCAGTGTAGAGAACACTGTGGAATCTTTTTGGGGAAACACAGTCTTGAAGCCTTTAGTTTTGTGAAGATGTACTAATTGCCTTCCAAACAAGAGAAGGCTGCAGCACTGGAGAGTGAGCCATGCTCTTTTACTATCAGCAGCTTATTCTTTCCAGGCCTCTCTCAGAGGTATTAAACACTAACATTTTTTGTTGCTATTGCCCTCATATCCCAGCCCAAACAAGCAAGCAGCAAAGAGAATTTGCTCACCTGTTCTTGAAATTCTTGTAGAGAAATCTCAAGAAGTAACATGGGAAGGATACACAGGCAGTGATGGAGAAACTTGTCCTGTTCTGGGCCAGGAAGCACAGCAACACCCCTTGCTGACAGCATTTTCCTTGGAAGGAGAATAGAAGTCTGTTTGCCTCCTCTGTCCTTACAGCTAGCCCCTGGGTCCAAGTCTACTGCCATGTTAGAGGTGGTGAAGTGCCTCTGACTAAAGGCAACTGTTTCTTCTACCAACAGCATCTGCATATTCCCAATCAGGGAACACTTTAATAAGCAGCAGCATCTAAGAAGGTGGGCTGCAGAGTTCTAATTAAATGGCAACTGACATATTGCTTTTCAAACTAAGCATCCAACTGGGATGCTCAATGTAGCACACATGGTTTGTAAACAACTGAACAGAGTGCTCCATAGAGCAGCCCTACACCATTTCTACTATGAAATGCTGCAGAGACTCCCTTCACCCTTGTAACACATGATCTAACGATTCTCTGGAGGAGGAATTGAGGCTGATTTGCAGCTCTCTCCAATAAGTTAACTCAGTTAAGTAAGACTTCTTAATTGCCTGCTCTTTATTATTTAATGCATAAGAAAGTTAAAAAAAAATCCTTAGGGCCAGATCCCAGAAAGGTACTTTGGTATCTAAGCAGGCAGCTAAGAAGAATTCAGCTGCAATTACAGTGATACAAAAAACCTCTGCTCAGCTGCTGCCCAACTCTGTGGGCTCTTAAACCTAAGTAGATACCTATTTCAATTTTAAAGTTCTCCAGGTGCCCAGCTTTCAGCTTCTGCATGTGCCAAGAAACACTTCATTCCTGACAGCACTGAGGAGGCTTGTGTCAGCCCAGTGCTGAGCCAGTTGAGAGCCAGGAGAAGCCTGAGACGTTTCAGCTGTGATGAAAATTTTTCTGGTGGACAGAAGCATCTGAAAGCCTACCAGTATCTCTTGAATGAGTTATAAATATAGTCAGCCTAATTATAAATTGTAATGTAACAAGCCAACAGGCCTGCTCAAGGACATGTCACAGTGACACAATGGGAAGCAGTACAGCAGAGAGGCAGTCCTACTGCTCTCAGTAACACTCAGAGCTGCAAATTATGATGGACAAATGAGACCAGTACTTCACCTATAGGAAGGCACAAAACATGCTTTTTAAAAGCTTGCATCTTCTTCCTTCAGACCAAAGTGTGAAAATAAATCTTTTAAATTAGCTGAACTGAGGTCAGACTAATGTTTGAAGATCATCAGCTGCAGGGTCTGAAAGCATGGTAGCCTTATAGAATCATAGAATCTTAGGGGCTGGAAGGGACCTCGAAAGATCATCTAGTCCAACCCCCCCTGCCAGAGCAGGGTCACCTAGGGTACATCACACAGGAACTCATCCAGGTGGGTTTTGAATGTCTCCAGTGAAGGAGA
Organism: Chaetura pelagica; assembly: GCF_000747805.2. Lineage (NCBI taxonomy): Eukaryota > Metazoa > Chordata > Aves > Apodiformes > Apodidae > Chaetura > Chaetura pelagica. The sequence continues at coordinate 2,348,864 of NW_009954614.1, read as the reverse complement.
CTCCACAACCTCCCTGGGCAGCCTGTTCCAGGGCTCTGTCACTCTTACAGTAAAAAATTTTTTTTCGGATATTCACCTTGAACCTCTTATGCTCCAATTTACACCCACTACCCCTTGTCCTATCACTGGTCATCACTGAGAAAAGCCTACCTCCATCTCCCTGACACTCACCCCTTACATATTTGTAAACATTGATGAGGTCACCCCTCAGTCTCCTTTTCTCCAAGCTAAAGAGACCCAGCTCCCTCAGCCTTTCCTCATAAGGGAGATGTTCCACTCCCTTGCCCCACTTAAGAGTCCTGCCAGGAACAAGGATGAGATAGACAGGAGTGAGGATGGTACTTTGTACTCACACATCCCAACAGTGGTTTTATACATGACTCGTTTGAAAAATTTTGCTTACCCAATGAATGGCATTTGGTCCATGCAATTTAGATATCACCATTTTGAAAAAGTTAGTTGCTCTCTTTTGCCACAGAGTTTTATTCTCACTGAAATCTGCTTGAGAGTGATGGAGCTCCCTCAGGACAGCATCTGGGATTGAGCTACGTTCCACATACACCATCTAATACAATTTATTGCTTTATTTCATTAGTTTGCTGTGAACTCAGGTAATGCATTAATGAAACGAGATAGACACTTGACTTGGTAAATACAGAGTCAGAAGAAAAAAAATAATTAGGTAAGAGCCTATAAAAAAAGATGCTTCAGAAATTGGGCAGCTGCTCTATTCTTGATTCTCTTCATTGTGCCTCAGGATGGACAGACAGACTGCTAGATCTCTTACATGCATTAGGTCAGGTTGGATGAGGCTTTGTGCAACCTTGTCTAGTGTAAGGTGTCCCTGCTCTCAGCAGGGAGGTTGCAATCTGATGGTCTTTAAGGTCCCTTCCAACCTTAACCATTCTATGATTCTATGATTATTGCATTTTGTAAAGTTTGGGTATAGTGGAGAAAAATGGCAAAGATTAAATGGTAGTGTTAACTTTACTGTTTGTCTTCTGACACTTTAAATCACTTAATGTCACATTATACAACTGGGAGTTTGATTAGTTTGAGAATTAATGCTATGTAAGAAAAAAAATATCCTTTAGGCATGTTGCAACATTTATAAAGGTAATTGTTCTTTTCTCAGAATATTTAACCTTGGCAGAGATACTCCCCTTGCTTTGAATAGCATCTGTATAGTAAACAGGGAGTAGTTCTGATCTATGCTTCACTTGCTGTCTCAGTCAGCTCCTGGAGATCGCTCCAGGATATTAGAGAGACTTCCTATTGCTCCATACTGAAAACTAATTGGAAACAAAGCCTGTTTGGCATGATTTTTCTGCCTCTCCAAAGTGAGGGTAGAGCTCCCAGAGCTCTAGAGATTCTTTACAGAAGACAGAACTTTCTGCAGATAAAAAGAGAACAGCTGCCCCCAGAGTCCTTGAAAGAGTAACAGTAATTGCTTCCATCAGATACAAGAAATTGCTTTCTCTAAAATATACACGACACATGTATCTATTCTCGTAAATGAACCAACTCTTCCCCTTCACACCTACACTACACCTCTCTTAAGATCATGTAAACATTAGAGTACACAGTTGGAAGGTCTCAGATATTACAATAGATTTTTTTATATTGCTATATGCAAGGAATAGGCTTGGTGTTCTCTGAGTGCTAGTATTCATAGCCATAACTAACATTTTTGATGTGCAAAAGAGAATAAAGTTGTTACATTTATTCATGGCTTTCCCTCCCCCTCCAAAAAAAAAAAAAAAAAAAAAAAAAAGCAAGAAATCTGAATGCACATAATTAATGTAATTAATTTTAACTTAGTCATATCAGAAAGTTAAGCCATTGCATATAGTTAAGCACCGACACACACCAACACATTACTTACCAGTTGTCTCACTATTTATTATCATAGAACCATAGAATCACAGAATAGTTTGAAGAGGAAGGAACCTTAAAGGTCATCTAGTTCCAGCCCCACGGCATAAGCAGGGACATCTCCCAGTAGATCAGGTTGTTCAGAGCCCCATCCAACCTGGACTTAACGCTTTCAGGGATAGGGCTTCCTCAGCTTCCCTGGGTAACCTGTTCAGTGTCTCACCACTCTCACACTAAAAAATTTCCTCCTAATGTCTAACCTAAATCTCCACTCTTCCAGTTTTAATTCATTACCCCTGTTGTCTCACTACGAACCGTTGTACAAAGTCCCTCCCCACCTTTCCTGTATGCCCTTCAGGTACTGGAAGGCCACCACTATACGGTCTCCCCAGAGCCTTCCCTTCTCCAGGCTGAAGTCCCAACTCCGTCAGCCTGTCCTCATAGGAGAAGTGTTCTGGCCTCCAGATCATTTTTGTGGCCCCTCTCCAGACTTTCTCCATGAGCAACGTGTATGGTTCTGAATTGCCCAAATGACAGCTTGAGTAGGATTTCCTTGACTTTCTCTGTTTAGAGCAGCCTTAAAAGGCTGTCGGAATTAAACTTGTTGAGAACATGTGTTTTTCATACAGAATTGCTGAGTTGGTAACCCTGAAGCTTCTTGGTAGAGGCATTCTATTTCAGTGGAATTTCTTTACTGTAGCAAGCATTCAAAACACATCACGAAAAGAAAATGTCTTGTCAAATTGCAGACACCAATTTTTAAGAGAAGTTAATGGTCAGGAATGCTGCCTTACTCATTCTGCTAAGTTTTGGCGGCAATGCAGCTCACTGGGTAATTAGTCTGATACAGGTACTTGAAGGAGAAAAAGAGCACGCACAGCAGGGCTCAGAGCTCATCAAAGCAAGACTGGAAACCACCTTCTAGTTGTACAGTGCTCACCAACCTTCTATTAAACAACCGAAGCAAATGACCACTGTGCTGGTTGGGATTCAGAGACTTGGCTCTACCAGTTACTTGCTTCACTCAGGCAGCACAGGTGAAGAGAGGCTCTAGGGAGACTAGATGACAGAAGCATATAGGCAGCAACAGAGCTACTCTTCCATGTTGACATAAGAGGACAATGTGAAATGAAGCAGGATTGTCATTTCTGGCAGTCCAACACTTTGGTTTGGTACTACAAATCACTTTGCTTTTGAATAATTTTGCTTAGATGGTCTCAAAGTAATATGGTATTTTCAAAAGGTTTTGTGATGTGTTTCTTGTTCTCTGACCTGGGATTAATTCCATGGATTATGGTAGTCAAGATAACAACAGACTTAGGATGCTCTCAATTATTCTTCATCAATAAAATATATATGAAAACCTATTTTTAATCATGCCAATTCAAGACTACTTCTGTTTCACAGGGTTCCTATTTTCAAACACAGTTCAGGTACATATGCTAGCTCTGCATCTCCTAGGCAGCAGGATCTAGTGCACACAAGTACAAGGATTCATTCATTCTCTCCAGCGTCTTCCCAAGTGTAACGTCTCCTGAAGCAAATGGAGAGAGATTGCAGAACTGTGCCTTTAACTCATTTATACGGTGTAGATCTCTCCGACAGCGATCAGTCATTCTCGAAAATTGCCACTTTTTCTCTGGTGGTAAATTTATCAGCAGGGAACCAGCCAAAGTCCAGACTTGGACTTGAAGGAAACACCAGCTGCCTCCTCAGGATGTAGGTAGGAATCTGAAAAAACATAAGAAAAAGTGAGCACCCCTTCATGCAGGACAATGGGCTTCGTGAGGAAAGGGATCCATCAGAGAAACTCTCTTGCACGCTTCAAGACACTGCAAATAAACCTATCTCCTTTTTAAGAAACAAATCACGTTTATACATACAGACAACGCTGACGAACCTTCTAAGCCGTTGTTTTTTGCTGCTGTAATATCGAGCTGTGTCCACTAGATGGACGTCATTTTCAAGAAGCTGAAGGATTGGGGTCCTCGCTCGGTTTAACACCTCCCTCCAGCGCTCGGGCTTTCCTGTGGAACACTTACCAGGGAGCTGAGGAGCGAAAGCTGAATCTATTCATCTCCATAGATGACCTGATCTGTCCATTCCCACACTGCCAGTGCTTTAGCAAACACAAGCATTGACTGTGACTGTTTCTGGAAGGTTGGCCACGAGGTAAGAACTGATGGCTATTTTCTCAATTTTAATAACCCAGTTATAACAAGGCACTATTTCTGGGTCTATTGCCATCAAAACTCACGGGTTCGTGTGCTTCTAAAATCATAATTCAAAATCAACTTTCAAAAAAAATTATCTTTATGAATGAGCCCATCTGGGACTTTGGGCTTCTGAGCTTTGGGGGTTATTCTGGTTTTACCCTGTCGTAGGTTTTATTTGGTTTGAATTGTTTGAAAAACATCATTTGAGCGTTTGAGTGTAGCTGTGAGAAAATACTTGTTTTGCATTTCAAATAAAAGGCAAGGAGTGTAAAATTAACAACAACACAACTCAAAAACTAGGTATGTAAACCCAGCAAATCTTGTGTGGTTTGGCAAAAGAATACTGGAATAAATAAATTTCCTTTTTTTTACTGCTTTAGGCTTCTATTTGGCATTATACATTCAGGCACTTTGGAAGGCACATGCAAATACATGGCTCTGCTTAAAACCATACATATTTTAAAACTAAGATTTGACTTATAAAAGACTCTTTTGAAATCACCTGCAAAATAAGCCTAGCTACTGCTGGATCAGAATGCCACCTGGCTTCAAGAGCTAAACTCCTTGATGGATTTCTCCAAGAAATCCTGGAACACACTGAACATCTGAAAGAGGCATTTTGCAACAGCAGCATGGAAAAGCAGGGCAGGCTCAAAGTAAGAATGAATTAGTAGTAACAACCCATGGAAAACTGCAGGATCAGAGACTTGAGAAATTAAGTTTATGAGATCATCCAGAAGTTTCTTACACGACTACTACTCCCACTTTAGGGATTAGGTTCTGGTTTATTTCAGCAAAGTGCTTGGTTTATCAGAGCACACATGATTTCGTCAATCAAAGATTTGGCTCACAGTATGAGCTGCCCTGAGTATGAATTAGATGAATACCCTGATAATTGATACTACAGAGCACTACTCACTTGTGAAGTTCCTGTTTGCAGCAAGGCAGTGTGGTGCTATGTAGCTACTCAGCTTGTGGGTATTTCAGCTGCTTGTTCAGCCAGCAAGCCTGAGAATGAAGGTAAGGCCTGTAGCAAGACCTGTTGGTATTGAGGGACAAGAGAGGGAAGTAAGAGCACAGTGAAACGAGCGATCTGAGGGCATCACATGGCAGGGAACAAGAAAGATCCTAGTGGGAAAAGTAAAGAACGTAGGGCACAGGCCTGTATAAACAAAAGTCATTATCCTAAGGATCACGGAACAATTCATTAGTGGACCAGTCTGCATCTAGCATGGTTTTCCAAAAAAGTGACAATGTCAAAAAAGCTTCCATAAAAAGCTGTTTGTGTAGCTTGCAGAGAAAATATATAGTGGATATAAATTCATATTTCTAGACCACTGCCCTACAATCTGGTGTTTAAATCAGTAAGCTTTTGAAAGACAAACATCCATTTAAAAATCAGTAAACCTCCAGGCTGCAAAATTGTAATAAAAATGGATCTTAAGAACAATGGTTCCAAAACCTGTGAAATTAAATTGGTTTTATATATGCTTGTTCTTCCTATAGCCTTACCTCTGAATAATAATTTCATTTCAATTGCATCAGCAGGTTTGTATTGTTCTTCCAAGTAAATCTTTCATATCTCAGGCTAGCCATGAATAATTTTTCTCAAATGAAAAATCAAAACCTGGACTATTTTAGCAAGTAATATGACCACTCGTCCCCAAGGGAAATAAAAATACTGCTCCTAACGGTAGTCATATTGAATTATGCTTTTCCGTGCTTGGTGAGAGGAAGTTGCTCATCATGGAAGGAGAAATTCAGATGGTGACTCTAACCCATGGTGTTCAGTTGAGCTGTGGAGTAATTGACACCGACTCTACAGGCACTGCATCAGCAGTCTCCTAAGTCAAACCTGAATATTTTTGGGAGCACAGGAACTACAAGCATCACAGAAAGGGAAGCTAGTAAAGTGTCCATCTCTGAAAAAGTACAGGAAACGTCTGAAAATTGTCTGACTTAAGTGTTGGCGGGACAGCTTGAGTAGGAGGAGGAGCCAGACTTCAAGAAGGAGGCTGTGCCTTCTTGGGTATAGGTAGATAAAACCACTTAAAGTAAAATAGATGTAAGTTCCTGATAAAACACATAAAATGTGATTGTAAAACAGTCTCTTAAAGTATCAAAACTGTGAGTAAGTGTTATTCTATATTGCAAGAAAAATACCTTTTTTTTTTTTTTTTTTTTTTTTTTTTTAAGCTGGGAATAAAACACTGAGCTTAAATCAGTTCTGAGTAAAATTCATGTAAATTTAAAGAAAACCTACTGAGGATGTGAGCAGATGCTGAAGAAAATATCTTATATGATTAAAAGTGAGTAATATGGATGTGCTAAAGTGCTGGGGAGTAGTTGCCACAGGATAGTCAATGATACGATATCAATCAAGGGTACAGCAGAGAAATCCACAATGACAACTTACTCATGGAAAGACAGGGGAAAATACCAAGTCTCTGCTAGGCATATATAATATAGATTTATAATTCAAAATGAAATTCAAACTACCCAAGTTAACTGAATTGTATTCAGTCGTGCCTTCTATTTATCTACTTTTCTTTTAAGCATTTTAATCTATCATTTTCATATTCTGTAACTTGAAGCAAGGTTTCCTTTGAATAATGATTTCATTAGGATTTGTTCTGCCAGATAGCGATGCCTCCAGACTTATGTATCACATTAAATCTGTCACATCTTCTTACCTTACTTCTATTTTTATTTCACAGAAATGATAGAAAATAAATCTACATGATTATAAGTAGAGGATGCTATTTTCATGTATTTCTCATAATTTAGATGAAAATTGAACCTTCAAAATAGAACACAGTTCACAAAATAGGACTTCATACCATGCTAACTGAATGAGACTGTAGCTTATTAGAAAATAATTACAAAAGACAAGAATTACATTATTTGGAGTCAAAAGGAAACTGTATTTTGAATTCAAAGAGCCCTCAATAAACCCAAGATTGGAGGAACAGTTAATTATAATATTTCATGTTATTCTCTTGGACAATCAGCTGGTTGGCAAAATTATCCATACCTTACAGAGCTTTCTTTGCATCAGAATGTCATCTTGAATCTGCCATGGGGATGAGCCTGGATGCTGAAAAAAAATCTTTTGCTGGTATATGTGACATTGTCCTATGAAGTATCCAAGTCTGAAAACAATCAGAGAAAAACATACTAGCTACCACACTTAATAACTGCAACTGGAATAAAAAGGTATTAATGATAGCTTGTGTCAACAAGTTGCTTTTTGTATTAGTTACACTGGGCACCACCTACAGCATCACTGCAACAAGCTTAAGTTTATTAGGAGTTGCAAAACTTGCTTTTCTGTCCCCATTTCTCTTCCAACACCATCTCTCAGTGTAACTGTTCAGACTAGATCATGCTGAGTTTTGTGCTGTCACCCTACCAGGTCATTTTAAATTGTATGCTCAGGTAAGACTGAAGACAACCTTGTCAGCTAAAGATCAGACAAATGTATGCAGTGACCAATTTCTGTGATAGCTTAGACCAGTCTCGTAGTTCACTTGTTAAATCTTCAAGTAAACTGTCTCCACCTTTAGGATCTCTTGGAATAGTCAACACTTTCAAAACTCCCTTCAGTACGAGCTCTACATGCCCCTTGCCACAATCCAGTCATTCCAGAAGTTATGCTAAGCTGCTCTCTCCATAATAGAACTATGAGAGAATGGTCACGATAAATCATGCAGTCACCAGAAAGCTAAGTAATAGTAACAAACTCAGTGTATCTGTATTGGTGTAGGGTTGTCTCATTTGAAAGGGATAATCTCAGTATAAGGACTATGAGCAGGAACCTTTGCCTTAGCCCAGCATGAAGAAGCACTCACCATCCAAAACTAAAAGTAAATCAGGTCCTACAAGTATCTCTACTTCAGAAAAAAACCCTGTCAGTTCAGTTAGAGAAGAATATATCCTTAGTTTTCATGTAGGAACCCCTTGGACCTTGCCAACAGAGGCTGTTGAAAATGTTATTAATTTGCCTATTCCTTCCTATACTACAGCCTTTCCTACACCAGAAGAGTCCAGGAAAAATGCATAATATAGGAGGGAGCAGAATGGACAATTTGTCATGTTTCTCAAGCCTTTTAGGCTTTCACCAGCATCATTTGCTGCCATCAGTCTCTTCCAGAGAACAGGGTCATGGCTGCCTGGCTAAAGCAGCAGCTAAACCCATCTTTTTAAAAAAAAAACATTCCACACTTGAATCAAGAACAGTAGAGAGAACTCTATACAGAAAAAAGATCTGATACTATGAAGAAAAATGAGCTTGGTTTTAAATAAATACTTGTGGAGGAAACAGAAATGATGGAATAACTAAAAGTTTGTTGAAAATAGGTAAAGAGTTTGTGGTTTGCCTAGTAGTCACCAGGATAGCTTAGGTACCCCTCACAAAGGCTCAGATTTTGGATTGTGCTGAATACTGATTAACACTTTTTCATCTCCACTACTACAAAGCACTGATTTTGTTCTAAGTACACAATAGATTGAGAGTATAGAGAAAAGGAGGTGCGTCATAGACCCTGAAACTCACTGTTCCCAGTCTCTCAATTTTCCCCAAATTCAATCCCCAAATGAGTGACAACTTCAATTCAAAATTTAGGACTATGTAGATGCTACTTAGACGATACAGTAGAAGATTCTGATGCTTTAATGCATGTAAGACCTTCCATGTGCAGCTTTAATGGGCAGCAGAGGCTCATTCTGGCTTTGTGCCATGAAGTCTGCATGGCAGGTATCACTGTGGGATGTTGCTTCTTCTGATGCATGAGCATGGAGTAGTAATATGTGAAGAGCTACACACACTAACAAAGCTGTTCAAGACCCTGAGTGCAGAAAACCTCTGAAGGAATAATTGTGAGCACCTTACCTTCTTGAACACTGCAGAAACAGGCCCCAGGTAGTTGTTTTTCTCATATTCTGTCACATCAAGGTTTGTTGCTAACTAGAGACAGCTGTTTGATTCTTCTGCTCTTACTTCCCCAAGTCTGGAGCATTTAAGAGAAAGCAGTGTGTTGCACAGCTGGTCAAATATGGAAGGTAAAAAAGTTACCTAGGAAATTGTCATTTAATGATGTGTTTCCTCACACTTGTGGAAACAGCATTTGTATTCCTGTTATATTTCGATATTCTCTGGCAAAATAACGTAAGACAATATGACTACTGACTGCTGATTTTTAATAAATTCAAATCAGTCTCCAATGTACCCTCTCATTGTTTAGAATATTGTACTGTTCCGTGGATACAATACAAAAAACAAACAGTCCATGAAACAATCAGACACCTCATTAATAAAAATATTGTGTCAAGCCTTACTGACCAAGCCTTGATAGGATAAAAAAAAAACATATGAAGATCCTTATAGTGGTCCACTGGAGAGAGTCAGCAATTACAGATAGTTCTCAGCAGAAGTTTTTTACTGGTGGATAGGGTTTGTAGAGGTTGGCATTAGTATCTATTTCAGTGAGGCAGAGGTAAGATAAGGGAGATACTGACGTGCGAGAAAGAGAGATGTGACATCCTGACTAACTTTTGTCTTTTTACTATAGTCACATGAAAAGACTGGAGTAAAGTTATTAGCACACATGGGTACAGATCAGCATACTGATGTTAAATGATAGAAAGTATCAAAGAGTGGGAAGGGAAAGCCAGTGAGAAATATAAAATAAAAGAGATCAGAGAGTGCTCAGCCAAGTCCTGACTGTGCCAAAACCTTCCAGTCAGTCTGAAGGTGGTCTAAGCAGATGGGAAAGATCAAAGCTGAAAGGTTTTGTGCATGATAATGACAGATTTTTTTAAGCAGCAGAGGAACATGGAGCCTTGCAATGAATATCAGGTGAAGATCTTTGTCCTGCAGCATTCAGAACCAGAAGTATTCACTTTCAAGTAAGCCCAGCACTGTGAGATTAGAGGAGATGGCAGCTTGGATTTCAAGGGATGTCAGAGGTACAGCCTTCTTTTTACATTCAATGAAAAGGCTCCATTAAAGTAAAGCCCATTAACTAAACTAATGACAGAGAGACTATGTGAGTCCATGTTAATGATAGTTCACTGTGGTTCAGATTCTTAACCAAACCAAACATGTCTTAACCGTAGTAAGAATACACAGATCAGTACTGGTCCTTTAAAATCATTCCTCAGGATCAAAACAACCTTCTATTTAAAAAGACTAAAGGTTTTTAATTCAGTCATTGCAAGACAGTAAAACAAGTAGCAGTACTGTTGTACCCCCATAACATGGTAGAAAAGAATAATACCCTGCTAAATGCAAATGCCATTTAGAAGAATCCTGACCTCACAGTCCTCAAGTAATGGTAAATTTGCAGAACTTTACAGGAAAATTTTAGAACTGCTGAAAATGTAAAACCAAGTTTCCTGGTGTGAGATTCTTAAACAGCTTCAGTACAAGAGCTGATGTTTGAGCTCATGGTCTTGATTCCCTTCACAGGAGGGGAGAAACAAGTTATTATAGGATGCAGTTTTATCGTGTCCCATGGTAGATGGCTGGAAGACATCAGATGCAATTGAACACTGCTGGGTTACAAAGCTACAGATATGAAAAGAAAATACCAAACTTCTGTTAGTTTCAAAATAAAGCTTCCTTTCATTCAAAGCCCTCAACCTTACCTCATGTAGAAAAAAGCCTCCAACTTTGCACTCAATATAGAATTTCTTTAAGAACAAAAAAAAAAGGCACTAAATTGATGCAGGTCTAGAAATTGCTGCATTAAGTCTGCTATACACAACCCACGCACAACAAGATAAGGGTAATGTAAAAACATGATGGGATGAAGAAGAATATTAGATCCATCTCTATTCCTATGAAAAGATGAGTTGAGTGCTGATGGTGAGTGAGTACTGCTAGTAAACCAAACACTTCACTGTCTGTGGGTGAACATTTCATGAATACTCTTTATTATAAAGCCCACTGAAAACTTAAAGCTGCTTTTCTGAAGGAGCTGTTGTGTAACTCTGACATCTGGGGTCTTCAGTCGCTGCCCTGTTTCAACTGGTTATAGAACACAATAAACCCAGAAGGCTCCACTTCAGCTGTTTACAAACCTTCCCCACACTCCTCCACCATCCCAGCTTCATCAACAGTCTCCAGTTCAGGGCTGCGGATGAGGGCTCAAGCCTG
>NW_009954614.1:2329341-2337564 GCF_000747805.2 Chaetura pelagica | reverse complement strand
AAATACAGCCTATTCTCAAGGGTCTGGCAGAATAAGGACTGTTGTTTTCAGAAGTTTGATATGCTGTTCTACCTCTCGAACCACTCAAACAAGTTTCTGTGTCTATAAAAAGGACCTTTAGTTCACATCCACGTAAAGCCATGTATGCCTGTAGCTGTATAACTGATAAAACTTTCATATATGCTTGGAACCCTACACCATATTTTCTTCTGTTTGTGTTTTGTTATTATTATAGTGAGGAATGAAGCAGTTTGTCCATGCATCTCATGCACTGCTAAAAAAATTCAAACAAAAAAATTAAAACAAAGCATTCCCTCCTGTTCACATCTTGTAAACATGCTTTGAATTTTCTATTCTAAATAATCACAGGTTTATCTATGTAATTCACACACACATAAGACACTGACAGTAACTCGGTGCAAATACTAGAGTGTCAGAATTCCTATGGGGGAGCAAGCTGTCACAAAGGATTTGTATGCCCAGACTGTAGGAATTCGAAAGCAACTAGATAATTCCATGAAAGAAAAATCCAGAAAGCTGCTATTAAACCTAAAGACCACCACTTTTGGATCAGGATGCCTTTGAGTTGCAAACCACTGGAAGCTTTGGAAAAGTGTTAGGAAATTCATAGTATAGGTATTGCCTCTGCTTATGATCTATCTTGAGCATAAAGGCCAATGCTGGAAAGAGGAGACTGGATGAAACCCTTGACTGGTCGTACTTTCGTCTGACCCACCACAGCCTTTCTTGTGTTTCAGTGTCTTATGACATAGAAATAAGTATCACTGCTTTGCTGATTTCAGGGTTTGTAGTGCTGTATGCCACATTAAGAAGTCAAAGTATTGACAGATTATATTTATGGTAGAAATACCTTTCATAATGCCCTGAGAAAGCTAGCTTATCTTTGTTTAACCATGGTATTTTAAGCTGAGTTTTTCTCTTCCAGACCCACCAGGGGAGTTTGTGGAAGCAGACATTACCACTAGGTTCAAAAAAGCAGCTGCACATATTTATGGACAAGAGGTCCAGAATATTTCTAATATCCTTTGATATCCCTAATCCGAAAATTTTAACTCTGGGGCAGCAGGAAGGGAATGAACAGCAATATGTGGACGGGCTCACGTGTTCTCTCCTAACAGCAGCTCTGATTGCCACAGCCACAGACACTGCATGGCTAGTCCAAGTCAGCAGGCAATTTCTTAAAATATCATCACAAAAACTACAAGAAGGAGACTTAGCTACTTCAGCTACTACAGCTTTTTCTAATATGCTGTGACTACTGAGTAAAGTGAACACAATCAAAGAGATTAACATGGAAGCAAGCAAGCAATCTCAGCCACATTGTGCTGCAGGTACCAATGTGCTGGTTCAGCCAAGGGTCTGCTCATAATAGCAGAGGGGAGGTGAGCTCCTTCAAGACTCCAAAACCCTTACGGCTGCAGTATTTGTTCATTCAGTCCAGGACAGAGCCATGAGCACTGGAGCTGCAAGGAGGAGGGCAGATTTGTAGGCCAACATAGCCTGCAGGAAACTCATTGAAGTGGCAGTGCTTCCAATTAAGGATAATCGTGGAAATCATTACCAAGACATCAAGTGCAGAAACAGCAGTTGAAATACAGCACAGCACAAATACAGCACCACAGTTCCATGATGTGGGCCAGCAAAGATTTGTGACTGTAGAAAAAGGGGGGAAAAAATCGAAAGCTGTGTGAGCAGGGTAGTTCCAGGGAAACATTTTCAGATGTTTCTTTTTGACTCTAATTTTCTGAGAATGATCTATATATTTTGGTTGGCTATAAGACTCCACAAAGTGTAAAACAGACACCCATATTGGTTAATACAAACATTCTTAGGCACGACAAATGAGGAACAGTATATAAAAAAATATTGTATCAGACTCCACTAATTTTTACACAATAAAAATCTTTGTTTAGGGAAGCAAACTTTGATATTTCTGAAAAAATAATACATGTGAACAGCTGCCAACATATAGTCATCTCGTTAACTAAGACTTACACTAGTGGTCATGTAGACAGGTAATGGTGCAAATAATTGCATAAAAAATGTATATATAAGGATAATATTGTTCTTTGCATGTCAATGAAAGACACTTGGACCTGAGATTTCATCTGCCCTGAACAAAAAGGGTTGACTGCAGCTTAAATAACTCTGCTCAAACTGACTTTAATTTAGGTAGGTCTGTTACCAACAGTTGTGTAGCTAGAGCAACATGGATCTCAGCACAGACTGGACAGGTACCAAACCTCTCTGGCAGCTGCACTATATTCTGTGGAGTTGCAGATATTTCCTTGGAGGGACCTGAAGAGCCAGTTTAAAGCTAATTTGGGAAAAGCTACATGAGCAGCAGTAACAAAACAGCAGAGCCCCACTATGTGTGGTGCTTGGTACTGCTCTACTCATTGCTTTCCTGGTGCTGGGTAAGAAGACACGTGGAAACAAATAAGACAAAGACCTGGGGCCTACAAGCACCAAAACCACTAGGCATTTATGAACAAGCCCAGGAAGATTAATTAAAATTTACCTGCAGAATTCAGAATGTTTACAGCTTCCAATAAAGTCCAAAAGTTTCTGCTTAGCCCACCAGCTCATCTGTGCAGCTCTACCAGACCTGACTCTGGTTTAACTTCTACCCATTTGAAGCAATTGAGTTATGCTGGCAAAAGTCACAGCAAAGTCAGAATCAGGGACTTTTTAATGCAGCATCTACATGCTGATAGGATGTTCTCAAACCACAATACCATTCAAAAATGTTCTACAGCACATTTCCCAGTATATGAAATATGTTCTACAACAGGCTAATCATTGATAAGAGCATGTAGGATGTTGCTATTTTTTCCTGTACAAAAGCCACTAAGAAGAATACCAACCCTGACAGCTAGGTTCTTGGGTGATGTGAAGTATGTACAGGTTGCTGTGCTTTTATTACTTAAGCACTAATGGCAATTTCTGAAAAAGAATCCAGGCAAAGTGGCACATAATAGGAGATCCGTTATAAGAGTAGTAAAAATTAAGGTTCAGGCAAATGACTAACATTGACAGGAATATAAACAGTCAGCTGGCTAAGGTTTAAAATAAATTAGGTAATACTATTTACTGCATTAAAAAAAAAAAAAAAGTAATTTTTAGGAAAAAATAGCATTTAAATCCTCGAGATCAAAGTCTATCACGTGTTATCACTCAGTTTTACATAATCCAAGAAATGCTAAGAAGCTTCTGAAAAAGTCAACTAGAACATCAATTGCAGATTCAAGATTCCCTCAGGAATCTTGCCTCACTATAGTGTGTGTGCCTTATTTACCAGATGACAGTGACATAGATTACGTGTTTGTGAGGAAGAGAATGCAATACTCTGTTCCTTGCTTGACTTACACCATATAGCCAGCAGTATTTTAATACAGCTACTCTTAACCTAACCAATGATAACTTAATCGTAAGAAAACATTCTTTTAAAGGAATAAAGGGTTCGCTACAATGGGATGTTGAATTTATACAACAGAACTCCCCATCGAAATGCAACTTTACTGCTAGTTACCTACAGCAGAAAGAAGTGCTGGACTCATCTGTCTACTATGCTTGTAATTTTGGCTTTGTGAATTTCAACTAATTTTCCATAGTCATTTCACTGTTGATTTTTTCAATCCTTAAGAACTCAGTTGTCCTTTGGGAACACAAGACAACAGCTGCCTTTTTATATGGGAAGTATAGAGTAACTAATACCTCTCACATACAGCCCTCTACAGACTGGATTTTGCAAACACAGGGCCACTTGGGGCCTTAAGTGGCTTCTTTCATGAAATATGTCTGCACCTGCCATGAAGACACAGCAAAGCCTGATTTACTGTGGATATATTCAGTGCATGTAATACTTTCTGGGTCTACTGGAATATGCTTGGCTTATGGCTGAAGCAATGATTTGCATTGTATGCACTGCGGTTCTGCTGCTAGCCTGCTCCCTGCCTGTGTAAGCAGCACCTGAAAAGAAGCTGGGAAGGGGCTACTTTCACCAAACATTCCTCCAGCCTGTTACCTCCTAGAACGTAGGTCCTGTACATACTTGTGTGTCTAAACAAGTTGAATGCTGGCTGCCATGCATTAGCTGTCTGGTCAACAACATGTTTCCAGTTCCTATCCAGTTAACTGTGATTTGATCACCCTTCCTGTAGATTCCAGGATGTAATGACAAAACACTCATGCTCTGTCCACTGTCCTCCACTTGCTAAGTATCAGTCTTATTTCCAAACTGAAATTATCCAAGCATAAAATTGACATACTTTAAACCATGTATAGCAGTTTCCTACTCACTTGCATAATAATTATTGTTTATGCAGTTAAAACAAATTTAAACCAAAGCAAAAGATTTCAGTCAATCCAGAGACAGGATATTTTCTAATTAGGTTATAATTCACAAAGACTATCTGGCAGTATATTTTTATCTATACTTATATATATACTTTTATATATGCTTATATATTTATGTATATCCCTCCCCTGTTCAGGCTGGGAAATGGGGAATTCCATTGTTGCAGGTAGGCTGGTCTCCAGTTTTCAGAGGGAAACCTGCAAGAAAATGACTGTGTAAAGAAGTGGTACAGGATAAGAAAGATGCAGGAGCATAAAAAAAATGCAGATTTCTAGAAATTTGCTGGAAGATGAGGTTTTTTCCCTGAGTTTATTTTAGGACAATCAGATAGAGCCTCCGATCAAACAAAAATCTTCACTGAAGCTAAAGATGCCATTGCACACATAGATTACACGTTAATCATGAAAAAAAGTTTTGAGCCATTCAAATTGTTTTTTGCCACATTATTTCAAGCACTCTTTTATTGATACTGGTTATTTAGTGAGTTGGTCTTCATACCTTATAAATAAAAAGCTTCTCTAAAACAAATGAAAATGGATGGGTAAGAATTTATTGAGAAATTTAAGAGAGCCAAAACCTGTATGGAGACCACCAAAAAGCAGTTTGCAGTGTATGACTGGTGATACAAGAACTGAATCAGGGGCACAAGGAATTGTGATAGAAGAAACAGCTCTCAGAGCTCTGTGAGAGCATAGAGACTTGCAGGATGCCACACTACATTACAGGGGACAAGATGATTTTGGCAAGTGTCATCTGATATGTAACATTAATTGTGATACCAGTGGAGATATTAATGGGAAGTTCTGTAACTACTTAGAGGAAACTATAGCTATGAATATTAACCAGCTACTAGATCATGCCAGAGATTCTGACTAGGTACTTCATGAAATCATAAAAACTTCCAAAATGGAAGTATAGCACATATTATATGCAGTTTTCATTAAAATACCTAGTACACAGCTTCGTAACATTTTAAATGCAAAAATATATTTTTCAGTTAATGACAAAAGACTGACATAGGAAAACTTTATGGGTATCATTATTATTGCTAGATCGATAATTTCCAACAACAAATTTATTCCCCACAGCAGCAGGCCCTCTGCTAGAAAAATGAAAGGCAAAAGATTAAGTTAGAACTTATAATTTCACTGGACAGGGTTATATAGCTCTAGTTTGCCTGGACAACATTGTAAAACATACATCTGGACAGCACCCCTAATAGCTCTACTCGTCCATAACTGTTGTGATGGGAATAGATGTTGCCCTCTTGAAAAGCACAGCCTCATGAGGTGGAATGACAGTGAAAAATCTGGTCCACCATTTTTTTAAGGATGCAGTACATTAAATGAGAGATGAGGAATTCAGTTATGGTGAAGAAAGAACATAAAATTGATGATCCTTTCAAAGCCTGGCCATGTAAGTAATGACTGAGAGCAATTTTCATCTGTAAGCTCTTCAAGTTAGTTTACATTAAATAAATTGTTCTTTTTCCAATGATGGGATATTGCCATTGCAGAAATCCTCACAGCTGGTAATTTCAGTAGAGATGAAGAATTAAGTGTACACAGACCCCACCTTTATCTGCATAGAGATGCTTGTCTGGGATCAGGTCCCATACATATCAGAAAGGTAGCAGATGGCCTCTTGCAGTTGTGTATTCTGTGATTCTATGGACATAGAGAAAGTCATGTTTCAAAGCTCATGTTTATTATAGTTTCTATAATTAGAAAATACAGATGTTTTGTTTATGTGCATAATGTAAAATATCTGTAGTGTAAATGCAGTAACAGTGAACTGAAAGTTTCCAGCACATAATTTTTGCAAGTGAATTTTAAATGTCTGGATACCATTGCAAACATTTAACTAATGTTTTTTTAAAAAAAAAAGATAGCTCAGCAAATCAGCTATAAGTAAAGCCATGCACTTCAGTGCAGTGTATCTAATAATTTTCATGCTGAAGAGATGAAAACTTCATTATCTTTATGGTTTATTATAAAAGTAATGTATAAATGCTAAGAAGAAGCCTGTATAATTTGTTTTTGAAACTCAGCATGTTGGCAGAGAATTCTTGATCTCAAAGGATATTGTTAATTGTGAGTTGGGGGAATGTTTTCTTGGTTTTATTGGTCCTGCAGAATACATTAAAGCAGGTTTGGCCCCAAAATAGCGACAGCTACATTGACATCCCAAACAGAGGCAGCTTGCATCCCAGGGAAGTACCAAGGGAAGTCAGTAGTAGAAAAGGACACTCGATCCAGTACAACTGAATATGAAGCTGGCAGCATAAACATCTGGACTTTTTGGTACTCTTCTTGCCTTGTTAAGATTTGCCCTCACAAAAGGAGGATCAAGGTTGGCTGTAGTCACTGAAGCACAGCACAGAGATGTCCAAATTAGCTGTAAGCACACCAGCTCAGCCACTCTACTGTTGCCATTACAATGCAGAAATCCCAGCTTCTCAGCAGGGTAATTCCATCTGCAAGGGCTCTGTGTTGTTGTCACTGTCAAGTAGACATGCCCTGACTATTGTTCATGAAATTAGTCTCCTTTATATTAATGGATTTTACTGCCTGAGGTATTTTAATTGTGTTCTATTGCCAAAGGCTTTCTAATAACTTGATGATGTTTTATGTAGTAACAGAAGTTTCTGGTTGCTTGAAGACTGAGATGACAACCTGAGTAATTGTATAACTTAGGAAGATGATATCTGAGCATATGCCTAACAATTTCTCATTCGCATTTGATAACCTCATAATGTATATGAATATTCCAAAAAGACAACAGAAATGCCCCAGTGGCTTTGATGCATTTATTTTAAAGGCAATTTGCATACATTTCCTGACATTCCCAACTATCTAGCCAGCTTTTAATACAAATGAATTAGTTGCTGATAAAGGATAAATCAGTTTGATATGGCTGGGCACACCTGAATTGTCCTTGGTAGGACTATTTTGCTAGGTGAGATTCCCATATCTGTCAAAGTTTAGTCAGTCTGTGGCACTGGTAGTATTTGGTGACCATTTCAAATCATACCTTTTGCATTTTTTAAGTGCAGAGAGCCCCCCAGTCTTGTTCACAAGATTCTTCCTGTCCTGGTTTGAGCCAGGATGAAGCCAATGATTTCAAATGGGGTCCTGACCAACAGAAAGCTTTTGAGCAGATCAAAAAGGAGATTGTGCAAGCAATGGCCCTTGGACCAGTTCGAACAGGGCCAGACATCAAGAACGTGCTCTACACTGCAGCCGGACACAATGGTCCCAACTGGAGCCTCTGGCAGAAAGCACCAGGGGAAACTGGAGGCCGACCCTTGGGATTCTGGAGCCGGAGCTACAGAGGTTCTGAGGCCAACTACATAACAACTGAGAAGGAGATACTTGCAGCATATGAAGGGGTTAGAGCCGCTTCAGAAGTAATTGGCACTGAAGCACAGCTCGTCCTGGCACCCAGGCTACCGGTGCTGAGATTCATGTTCCAGAATAACCTTTCTCCTGTCCATCATGCCACTGATGTGACTTGGAGTAAATGGACTGCTTTGATCACCCAGCGAGCCCGAATAGGGAAACCTAATCGTCCAGGTATTGTGGAAGCAATTACAAACTGGCCAGAAGGCACCCACTTTGGAATGCCACCACAAGAAGTGGTGAGACGAGCTCAAGAAGCTCCACCATATGATCATCTACCAGAGACTGAGAAACAATTTGCTCTTTTCACTGATGGCTCCTGTCGTCTTGTAGGGAACCGCCGGAAGTGGAAAGCTGCCATGTGGAGTCCTACAGGAATAACTGCACAAGCAGTTGATGGAGGAGGTGAATTAAGTCAGTTTGCAGAGGTACATGTGCCTC
>NW_009954614.1:2309087-2328491 GCF_000747805.2 Chaetura pelagica | reverse complement strand
TTGAAAGGTACAATGGTTTGTTGAAGGCTACCCTGAAGGCAATGGGTAGTGGAACTTTCAAAAACTGGGACAAGAATTTGGCAAAGGCCACCTGGTTAGTTAATACCAGGAGATCCATCAATCAGGCTGGTCCTGCCCATTCAGACCTTTTACATACTGCAGATGGGGATAAAGTCCCTGTGGTATGTGAAAGAAACCTGCTGGGTAAAAGTGTTTGGGTCTATCCTGCTTCAGGCAAAGGTAAACCTGTCAGAGGTATTGCTTTTGCTCAGGGCTGCAGGACATGCATTCATGTCTTGCTGATTAGCAGGTGTCCTGGTTTGAGCCAGGATGAAGCCAATTTTTCTTTTTACTGATTTTTTTTTTTCCTTCAGTAAGCTTTCTTGTAACTAGCAACAGTGTGTTCTGCTAGGCTGATAAGACAGTGGAATGTTTTTCTAACTACTGAGGCTTCAAGGCTGCACCTGCACTCTGCCGGCTCCGACACTATGGGGAGATCTGTGACCCCCCCGTAGGAGGCTGAGTTAGATGGACAGCAAAATTGGCCAAAGATATTCCATTCCATATATCTACGTAAGCTCAAAGGAAGGTCAGAGATCACAGAAGACAACTTCCTTCCTTCTTCTTCTCCCCTTCTCTTCGGTCCATGGCCGGCGTCCAGGGAGGACTCTGTTCATCCATCACCGTCGATCCTCAGGCTCGAGATCTCCTGACACCCATAACTCTCTGCTCTCTTCCAGCAGCAGCTCCAGGATTCCTCGGGACTCTTCCCAGTTCAGGGAAGTGCTATGGGAGTTGCTGGGGTGGGGGGAGGCGAGAGGCTTTTGCCCACACCTGAGTATATCTGTATATAATTGTATGTATTTTCTTGTATCATTCATTAGTGTTTTAATTAAAGCTGTGTAGTTTAGTTTTCAATCCAGCCAAGTCTCTCTCTTTTTCTCTCTCTCCTTCCCTACCTGGGTGGGAGGGGGAGGGGATCGAGAGCATTGTTGTCGGACCTGAGTCAAACTGTGACACTTCCACAAGCAGTTGTGCCAGCCCATCTTGCAGGATGGGGACAAGGTCTGTGCCACAGAAGTGGAAATGAGCTGGGGAAGCCAGCTGCCTAACATTGTCCAATGCCACCTAACCTTTTGTACTGAAAAATTATGGCTACATTAGCTCTTAATTAGCAGAATTCCTAAGGAAGGAACACATTCAAAAGAAAGATTGGAAGGAAAACAACTTTTGCTGCCTTTTTTTTTTTAAATGTTTTCCTGTTTTTGGAGGAAGCTTTATCTGCAACATTGCTGTCTTAAAGTTTGAAATAGAAGATAAATCATGAGTAAAGTTGTGTGGAAAATATCAGCTATAAATTAATGAAGATGCTTTAATTGTCCCTTCCAGCCTTACTAGCGCCAGTGAGTTCTAGTTTTACTGTTGAGCAAAATGCACTTTCATATGATGAGGACAAATCTATGCAGCTGAGCAGCATTTCCATTTAGAGCAAGACTTCATCCATCTCTGACACAACAATTCATGCAATACAGATACTGCCCTCATTGAAACCCATCTCATACACTCATTATGTTTATACTATATGTACAAAGTCAACCACAAAAGCCAAAGGAATGCTGTATGGCAGGCTTGACATTTTATTATTTACAGAGCTTCTGCCACATTTTCATTTTTCATCTCTCTTGATGGTTATTGAAGACATTTACATGAGGATAGATATACAGGTAAGATCCTCAGATAGTGGGAAACTGAAAGTCTGATTCAAGTCAGAAATATATCAGTTTACACCACCTCAAGATTTGATCCAGGTTTTGCGTGGTTCAAAAGCTTGCCTGAAGTCAGTGTTCACTGGCTGCAACATTACCATGTGCTGCTTTAAAGATAATCTGGTTGCCAGAAACAGTGAAGTATGTCTGCTTGAAAGAAATAAGCAGCAGGAGCAGAGGAACCCTTAACCTGCAGAAGACCATATATTTCAAGGAAATGTTCTTAGTAATTAAAAACAAATGGAAAAATATGTTGAAAACAACATATTAACAGAATGAAGTGTTTAAAAAAAAAAAAAGTTTTTCTGTTTTTTTCCACTACTTAGCAGCAATTTTAAATCAAAATTATTTAATTTCAAAATTATTTGGATGACTACATGAGTTAATGCACATGAAAATAGATAACGCAGTTGAGGTTAAAAAATAAGTTATTATTTATTTAATGACAAACAGGTATCAAAAGACTGGAACAAGCCACAATATAAAAATTGACAAATTAGCATTTGTAGATTCTATTATTATATATCCAGCTCATTACTACTCAATTTTTCTATTTCTTCCAACATTTAAACGCCATATTACACTCCTGTGCATTTTTCTTTTGTTGGCACAAAAAAATAACACCATTAAAACACACACAAAAAATGAGTCAAATCTCCCATAGGGATTTACTTCACCAATACATTTTAAATAATTCTCTTTAGTCTTGCATTTTAAATAAAGTTGCTCTTTTACCCTGCTTAGAGATTGGGATGTCTTTTCACATTGCAGAAGTTCTCACATCTCTTTGAATATTCCACCAGTATTACTTCTTCCTCTGTGGTTTTTAAATGTTTCGGTATCTCATTAGCTGATTAAAAATTCTGATGATTTTTAAGCATCTGTGAAAACTATGGCGTTCATTTTCCTCTATCTTTTCTAATTTGATATAGAAGTTGTTATTTTTGAAAAAAAGTCATGTGGAACCAGTAAATTATCCTATATTCAATCACACAGCCATCCTGGTAAAGAAGGATTATTCAGAGAAAGGCAAGGCAATAAAAAAAGCATGTGACTAATATTTTTCACATTATTTCAGTCTGCCAAGTTATTTTTACAAATACAATTATAAATGGAAGTACTGATACTTTTAAACATTAGAATTGCTGTAAATCATAGGCTAACTTGTCTGCTGGTCTAAAGGAGAAAACTTCACTGTAGATGTATTCAGCTGTACCAAGAACCACTTACTGTTGTCAAAGCCTGTCAATGTTTTATCATCTGGTACATTCTGTTTAGACCTGGCAGTGCAATCAAGTGAAAAGCAGCAGATGACTTTCCTGCTTTGTTTTCTATGATGTGGTCACCAAATGGTCAACCAGTACCAAAAAGTTTATTATTTCAGAAGAGGGCTGATGAGGGTCCAGCATTGACCCATATCTGTCCAACTCTTCTGAGAAAAAAGTCAACTTCTAAATAGTTCTTCCAGTCATTTGATAAACAGATTTATTTTTCTAAAGGAAAGCAGGGGGAGAAAGGCTATAAATTTAAAAAAATCTGAACTAAAAAATAAAAATTTAACACTCCTTGATCTACAGTGGTCATAATCCAGTGCAGCTACCACTAAGCTTCAGGGTTTAGCAAAGCAAGTATACCAACTGACTAGTATTTAATTGTTAAGATCTGTCTGTAGCAAGGAAGTGGACTATACTAGAAAAGCATATGCAACAGACACATAGACACTCATGCCATATGTTTTACTGTATTATAGAAGGAGAGAAAAAAGAAAAAATATTTATTTGATAAGAAACAGCTAATGCTGAATGTATGCAACAGACGGTACATACTACTAGTTAGTTACCACAAAAATATGTAATTAAGAACAACTTTCATAACACATTAAATTTATAGAATTTTCCTAATGAAAATATATTTTCCCATATGTTACCAGTCTTTTGAATTTCAGCAATCCACATACCAGTCCTTACCTTGCCAAAGTATCAAAAAAGGAAAGAGAACTGTGTTCTATCTCCTGTTTCAATTTATTAATGGTATTTTTTACATTTCTTTTCAGAGCAAATGGCCTTCAGCAGTATACGTAACAGTTAAAAAAATGCCAAGTAAAATCAGATAATTTATTTATAGGTCCTTAGTTTTGAATTGTGTCCTTGACTGAAAAATTCTTCCATGTAACTTGGAAAGCAACAGTGAGGTTTTATTAGCCCCTCTGGAAACTTGAAAACAATTTTCTCCTACTAACAAGAACTTTCTTTGTATTTACATGGATATAATTAATACAATATTCACTGAAAAGTCTGTGTAAGAGAATATTCAGGACCCAGTCTAGCACTATTTGAAATGTGTGGACATAATGAAGTGCAAAAACAGATAAATCAGAATTCCAGAGGTGTATAAATCTATTTTTAAAAGCCCTATGTTCTTCTATAAGTCTCACAAAACAAGTTTATTTAAAATTAAATTTGAAGCAAGAAAATGTATATTAAGTTGTGAATTTACTACAGCTAATTAAAATCCTCAGAACGCAATCTAACATTTAATGTCTTAAGCAGTTAATATTTGTGCTGAAGTTTTAAAACAGGCCAAACCGCAGATCAATGGGAGAAACCATTATGGAGAATGAAAGTTTACTGAAGCAGTATTTCAATTCTGGGCAGCAGTAGTTCCACTTGCAGGTGTAACAAATATGAATTCAATTAAATTATTTCAATACCTAGCCCATACAACATTATGAACTAATTGCGTAATTAGTTCAGCAGAACTTACTTTTCTTTTTTACTCTAAATGCTGCAGTAGATCTTGTAAATCCCCAAAAATGGGCAAATATGGTAACCACAATGTGTCTGTTTACTAATCATATGTAATGTCACATTTGGTTTAGAAGCATAACAAGAAAGTTGCAATTCAAGAATGTTTAAAGTTTTATTGGCTTGATATAATTTTTCAATGTTTTTGTACATTTTAAATGAATCTTATTTTGCTTCAAGATCTAACTGAGCAGAGATAATACTCTTTTCAATTATAAATGATCTTTTTGGTGATTCTATAATTCGCTGTTGCTTAATGACACAAAATAAAAAATAATAACATATTTTTAAAAACCAACAACAACAACCAAAAAGGCCAAATACTTTTACTTTACTAAATATTTTATTAAATAATATCTTAAATAAGCGTTCATAATATTTCCCATAGCATATTTCTGCTGGGAAAGATGAGCTTGGTACTCACTTGCAATCTACTTCTTTAATGGCTGCCAAATAGAGGGAGTCAATTCTTCTTTGGAGAAATTACTATATCACTGCAAACTTACACCAAGATTAGAACTATTATTTTATTTTACTCGTCCTGATAATGGATTAGAATAATAAATAATACTGATGACTCAGTCAGTTGAGTTCAGTTTAATCTTTGCAGGTTTCATTGCACTGAAAGCATTGTTGACTGAGTCACAGCTGAAGTATTGCACTGTGAAGATGTCATATTTATTACTTACCTATTGCAAATCTCAATGCTTGAGAAACTGAAAGGGTCATAAGAACAATGGACAGAAGAGCATTTTGGTTTTGGAGCTACACAGGTGACAGAAGCAATACTTTGCTTGTGCCAAAGATGCCCACCTTTGATATGACCCTAATTTTCAAAAGAATCAAACCCATTTGCTTGCTTTTTCAGGCAGGATCCACCAATGAAATGCCCAATGGATGAAACGCCTGTCAGTCATAAGGAAGTATATCCACAAGATCACTAATTTTAATATACTGATGTAAAAGAGTAAAACATTTCATCTTCATAAGGATAATCCCTGCAGGTGCAGAGCTGCACACTTAAAACCAAGGTTAGTCCTTTCCAGGTTAAGAGTCTGCATCAGTGACATTTCCATGCCATAAACAGTTTTCAAAATAAATACAACTACATAATAACTTATCTTTTCTGTACCCCCTCCCCAGCTCACCAGATCTCCTCCCTTCCCCACAAGCAGTCTCATTCCCATGGCAATGAAACCACCTTCATCTGCTGTTTTTTACCACCCCCACTCTGGCATGCCCTGAACATACTGAATGTGGAAACTGGCAAGTTTACTCATATTGTTAAAATTAACAGTCTGGGGGCTAGAGAGATGTAAACTCAAACCTCCTCTCTCAAATGTATATCACTGATAGCCCTCCTGGAGCTTGAACAAACAAACAAATGCACAAAATGCCAACCATGTGTCATGAAGTTACTTCTTCACGTAACCATGGCAAAGTGTAGGCAGCTAAGCAAATCTGTGATAATTTTGAATGGTTTAAAATATTCTTACTGTCATCAGAGAGGCCCACTGATTGCCAACTAACTACTCAGGATTAGAAACCAAACTCTGTTGGTATTTCTGCTTGCATTGGACACTGTCATAAAGTTTCAATGAAAAGAGGAAATTCAAAACTGTATTTATTTTTTAGACATGGATCCAGGTCCATAAAATCATAGTAAAAGGGATACAGTAAAGATCTCTTTGCCCCCTCTTTAAATGCAGTGCAGTAAACAGTCATCATAGGCAGCCTGCTGGCTTCCTGGGCCTTTCTACATAACTAAGCCAATGGTATGATTATTCATTGTGGTTACCAAAGGTTCATAGGATGCTTTTGCTGGTTACTAGCTATTACTATTATGAAGTGCAACAGCACTGTGCAACTAACATTTTATGATGAGTGTAAATTTCTGTGGCTGCTTGGAAATCTCTTATTAGCTTGTCTGAACCATGGTTTTCCTATAGCACTACCATTTTAATAACCACATCTCCACACTAGCAGGCAACTCTCACATGAGGACAGTCATTCTTTTTTTTCTCATTTCTATTGCAACCTGACCAAAGATACTGTACTCCTTTTTTTTCCTTTTTTTTTATTTTTTCTTAATCCATCTTATCTAACATTGCTTATGTGCTACAGCTGCAAAGAAGCAGTAAAACAGATAGCTATATGAATTTGCAGGACAGTAGACAATTTAAATTGGCTTGCATAAGAGTGGTTTGATTTTTTTTTTTAATGGAAAGATGAGTAAAGCAAAGACACAGGTGCCTGTTGATGATTGGGAAAACAGTGGTCTTTTTCTGGCCTTTATTGAGTCATGCTGAATTGCAGGATGCATGGACATTTGGTTGTGTGGGCCCCAGAAGCAAAAATGGCTGAATGGCATCCATATGGTTGACAGCTCGATATGCCACGTAACAAGGTAAAAGCTTTGGCAGCAGAAGAGGGCAAGAGACACATTTTGAATATAGCTCTTTTCACTTACGCATTTAGCAGGAGTAGGTAGCTATCGGCATGCTGTCATGGGGAAGATAATAACTACTAATACAGCCCATTGTTTTTACTACGTGCAATATCTGAATAGTTGGAGACAGTTGTCATTATGGTAAGACCTGGAAACTGGAAACAGTGATGTGACTTACATTATGATAAGATGCTAGTGAAAAAGTAATAAGGTTTGAGTTACTGAATGTCATCAGTGGATAAAAATACTAAATACAAAAAATATCCTAACATTTTTCACCTTTTATTTCTATCAAAAGTGTTTCCATAATATATAGTTAAGTCCTTACACAGCATGTTTATATAATTCAATATCAGCCTTGATGCCTCAAATTTCTTCATTCATGAAAAATCAAACTCTCAGATCATCCCTGCCCTGCCTTCTCACTCATAAACACACTCACTCCATTTGAAAAGTTTATCTGTTTATTTTTTTCTCTCTCAATCATCTCCGAGCAAATTGGATGTATAAAAAATGCTTAAACAAGTTTAAGACAGCATTTTACTCCCATGAGTCTATGGGGCATAAAGTAATGTAATATCATACCATGTTAGTTTGCAGGTTACATAAGTTAAAAAAAATTAATAAATTATGAAGTCTCACATATACAGTTTGTTAAGATCCAAAAGCCAATGAAACTTGAGAGGATCCTCACTTATTTTAGATAAAAATCAGTTTTTGTTGCCTATATTCCTTTCTATCTAATGCCAAAATACCACGAGTGAGAGTGTAAAGACATTTGAAGAAGGCATATTCTTCACTTTGGTTACTTGAAGGATTTATGAACTGTTTCTACTTCTCTATAGATGCAGCAAATCTTACTACAGCAGTTGTGCCCCTTTATTCAGTGCAGCATTCAGGAAAAAGGGCAAATAAATGTGACTAGAAAGTGAACACTCAACTCAACTGAATTCAGAATTTAGCATTTTTTTGCAAGTGCCAATAGTTCCTTCAACTATACCTAAAACTTGTGAACAACAAAGTGTTTTCAGATGTACTACATGGCTAATTATTAATCATTGGCCAGACTTTCTCTCCCCTGCCTCTCTTCTCCTCCCCTCCAAAATCTCTGCAACTCAACCAGGGTTTATGAAAAAAAGAGGTTGAATTCTTTGGTGATATCTGTGATATAGAAATAGTAATAGCACCCACAGGAACAATATTATCTTTATTATTTTCTGCTCTGGGATAGGGCTTGATTAATGCTAGCAGTCACTCAAAAATGATGACATGGAAATAACCCGAGGAGACGTTATAGAAGAAGTAAAAGTGATATATTCATTATTCCAGCTTATTCTCTTCATGGAATGCTATCTTTCCATTTATTACTCCTATCCCTAAATTATAATACAACAGGAACCTGCAAAAAAAGAATACTTACACCAGTGAGTTATACTTCCTCTTCCCCATACAATACTTTGCATTAAGGACATCACATTTCTAGCGTAATTTTTTTAAATGTCTTGACTTTCAGCATGGATACTTTCTGATACGGGGTTTTACATGCACAAGTAAAAGCTGGCATAGTTTGGCTCTACTCAGCAACCATTTTGAGGCCCATTTTAGAATAATCAGTTGTTCTATTACTTGTTGCATTTGCAATCAAATACTTAAAAGTAGGTTACTAAGTTTCAGAGATCTGTCACCAAACCTGTTCTTACACAGCTTCCTAGTATCTTCAAAGGTGTGTCACATGTGCCTAAGAGATGCCACAAAGAAAATTAAAAGTTTTTGCTATTGATGTCCATGTCACTGTGCAGGAAGTAAAATGGACTGCATAACTGGGACTACTTAAATGTGAATTTATGCAGGATTAGCTTTTCATTCAAAGCATAACTAGGGCATAAAAATACAAGGAACCTCTGGAATTCTTCTCGTCCAAGCCCCCTGCTTGAGCAGGGACACCTAGATCCATTTGCCTAGGACAGCATTGAGACAGCTTTTGAATATCATAAAAAATGGAGACTCCATAACCTCTTGGGGCAGCCTGTGCTGCTGTTTGGTCACCCTCACAGTAAATAAATGTCTCCTGATATTCAGAAGGAATCTCCTGTGTTTCAGTTGGTGCTCATTGTACCTTATCCTGTTGCTGGGCACCATTTAAAAGAGCCTGGCTCCATATTCTTTAAACCCTTCCTTCAGATAATAAATATCAATGCATAAAACATGGATGAGATCCCTGTGAGTCTTCTCCAGGCTGAACAGCTTCAGCTCTCTCAGCCTTTCCTCATACAAGAGGTGCTCCAGTCCCTTAATCATTTCAGTGGCCTTCTGCTGGATGCCTTCCAGTAGTGACATCTCTCTTCTCCTGGGAAAAGGTGCGTGAGAAGTGATGCAAAAATTAATATTAAGGGCGAGGGGGGAGGTAAATTTCTAATGCTAATTTCAGATGAATTGCTTTAGAGGAAGAATCAGGTTTTTAAATCAGTCTCTGAATAACAGATGCTGAAATCAAGAGAGAGACCAGTTACTTCCATTATCATGTCTGCTTCCCTTTGATTTGGTTTATTGTTTACACCCTTCAGTGGACCATGATAACACCAAGTTGTGATTCAGTGCCTGCGAATCCTACAGACATCCTTCAGGTACCTTGCATTTTACCAGAGAAAACCTTGCCTTATCTCTGCTCTTGCTAGAGAGAAGTTAGTGATCGTCTTCAGTGACAGTGACAGTCTTCATTTTCTAGTCCCTGCTGAGAGCAACTCACAGTAAATTGGGAAATTAAGAAACGCCAAGTTCTTAAACTTTGGCAAACCAATCCTACTCCCCAGCAGGGCCTGAGCACAGCCTGTCATCCTAGACAGCAAAGTTAAATGAGAATAACATTTACCATAACAGAAGCCCTTTAAAAATATCTTGTCAATAGCAGTGGATAACCTAGTCCACAGTGGAAAAGCAGTTTAGACATATATTCATAGTTATCAGGAATACTTATTTGACTTCTTGAGACATTTGTCAGGTTCTTACTCTTTTATACTTCCTTCCATGTCTTCTCATACAGCTTATTAAAGACAAAATCAGTTACTTCTGAACCTTCACAATCAAAATCCAAATCCAGCAAAACACATAAGCTCATACCTAGACCTAATAAAAAGACCCTCTGTAACTTTGCACATGCACACTTCCATGTTTTACACAAGGATCAACTCAGTCTGATTTTTTCAAACATTAGGTACAGAAGAAGAATCTCAATAAATTACACAATGTAGCATCTAATTATTACTAAATGCCCAAGTCTTATACAGACATTATTTTTCCTCCTTGCATGTTGTCTCAGCACCTAGGTTTTCACTGATTTGTGCTGTGTATTCTCATTATTCATTAAATAAAAGCATGTGATTTTTAGAAGACAGGGATCTCTCATTTTTTTGAAGTGCTGGGGTTAGTAAACACTGAACATGTGAAACTCATCTGCAGGAGTTGAAAAGTATGTTTGAAATCCTTTTTTTTGCCTTTTAGACAAGACATGTAAACTTTTTCTCATTTGCTTTGCTAATCAGACACATGCAACACTTGAATGTGCAACAGTTAGAAGGTTTTTGAGGCTAGTCAGTATTTAAGAAATAGCAGATATTAATTCCAAATACTTTAAGAACATCACATAGCCATAATAGATTCAAAAGTTATGCACAAACTTCCATGAGCACAATAAATTCCCTAGGAAAGTTTTGAGTCAGTGTTAAGTACCACAGGAACAAGAGAGTAAAGGTGATTTTGACCAAGACTACAAGAAATAGAAGAAGCTGATATGGCAGTTGTTAACAGCAGTCCATGTCCAAACATATAGAAATTTTGTCTTCAATGTAGCAGTTTAGTGTAGATAGTTATCAGCAGTGCATAAGCAAAGACGTCTGCTCGCTAAGCTGAATTTATCCACTCATCTTTAACTACAACAAATCAATTGAATTGAAATAATCTTGTTCTTCACAGGAAATGCCCTGTACCTTTAGGCAGCTAATCACAGCAGACTCAGCAGACCCAAAACAATAAAGGTATCATGGTCAAGGCTAGAAGATAGTTACTTGGGGACCTTCAAGAAAATACATATAAACTTTCCACAATAAGTATAAAACCATAAAATTAAAAATGCCACAGATATCAATGACTCAGTAGATTTCCCACATGACCTACATGAACAGTAACACTTAAATTATTGGGATCTTTTTGTGTGTTTTGCTTTTCTTAAAAGCAAAAAAAACCCCAACAAATTGAAGGAATAGAAATAATTATAAAAAAGCCAACTTGTCCCTAAAAAAAATGTTCTTCTAGGCTGGAAGTTTTCACAATTGATCTGTTTGGACTTGGTTTTATCCTCAGAAGCCTGTATTAAGGCATGGGAATGGATCTAGGGAGCCCAAACAGGAGGAACAATTGCATAATAGGAAACTTTTTTTACCCCCTAAAGATTCACTTTGCAGGACTACTTAGTAGAAGCACACATTAATGCAGATCTGGAACTCTAAAGAACAAGGAAATTTAAATAGTGAAAATGTCCCTCTATAAGGCAAGTCATGGCTACTAATGCTTTGTTATCAGTGAAGGGCCTCTTGTAAGGCTACCCTTCTGCTATGCTGCTGCTATTGCTTTGCTGAAAGCCTTACTTAAATGAATCTGAAGTATCTCTAAAATCTGTAAGACTACAGAGACTGCTCCATTTCCACAAGTGCTTTGAGTGTCTTCTGGAAAAATGAGCTAAAAGTTTAAGTCACCAAGTGTCAGTCTGAATTAATTTGCTAACCTGTTTAATGAAATTAGCCTGCTTTTTTGTCCATAGTTAAATACTTATGTTTTTCTAGAGCCTGCTTAAAGAAAATTGCAGGCAAGACAGAGGCATAAATTTCTTTATAGCTTTCCCCTCCTCAGCCCTCCTCTGTCCTGTACTTCCTTCTTGAAGCAAAATAGGCCACCAATTCAGAGCAATTTATTCTTTTGCTCCAGGAGCCTCACTGAGCGGGTCCCATGTGAGAAAACAAAGATAATAGAAAAAAAGAATACTAAAAATGAATCTCCACATTATACACCACGAGGGGAAAGTTTGTACTTGGAGATGCTTCCCTAGCCTTTTCTTAATCGTTGCTCCTACTATGATGCATAAAGCTCTGAAATACAATAGATGCATGTGTAAATCAGAAGCAAAGAGGCTGGCCTCTCCAAGGATTTGTGGCTCAATCTAACAACTGGCTCCTAATGAACTAGGTAATCCCAAACTCTTTATCCTCCTCCCTGCCACTCTTCCCAACCACCTTGCTGTTGCCATTCAGCCAGTTACAGTAGCCTTGTGGCTGTGTGGTCAGCTTGCTTATCCACTTGTGAGTTGGCCTGATCTAGAAATCATTGATTTCGACCCAGGTCAGCAAGTGGCTCTGCTGATCACACAGCCCCAGGACTGCTAGAGCAATGCAGGAGAGTAAGCAGCAATCCATGGGCTGTTCTTTCCAGGTACAGCTCACTATTTCTTCAGATTAAGGTTAGCTTGAAACTGCAAATATGTCTGAAATCTATGTTAAACCTTCTGTTCAAATTTGTTAACATTGGCCAATAGACTGCAAACATGATATGGATTTCTCAAACATGATGGTGTATATTAATGTCTAAATTGCAGAGTTTGCATCAGGCTTACAATGTTACATGCAAGAAGATGTAAAATTTATTAAGCTGTCACAGAACAATGAGAAAGCCCAAATAAACTGCTCTTCACTGGTAGTTGGCATGACTTTAAAAATAAATCTAACAAGATTGGAATTATTTCTTAATACTTAACTGTTTGAATTAGAAGCCAGCATAAGAATCTTAGCTTTCTTACTGCTTGAAAAGGAAATTTCTGTCACTGAGAAATGCAAAGAAAATAAATCTTTTTAAGAGTAATAGATTTCTTTCATTTCTCAAATCATGATACTATGGCCAAATGAACTGATTTCCCTCAGGAAAGAGGGCAGGAGCAAGATCTAAGACTTGAATGTCTGCAGTTAGCAATACTGAGCATGTGAAAAGCCTGAATTTTGAATACTAGCAATTGCTAGACAAATAAAGGAAAAATATATATTCATTAAGACTGGAAGTAAAGGCATGTAATTGCATTAGAAAAGAGGAAAGAAATTAATTATTTGGTCAACATGTGTTTCTGAACTAGCTGGAGTGGGTTCTGGAGCAGTTCTTTTCTTGCTCACTGTAATTATAAAATATTTATATTTTCAGCAGGTGTGCAGTTGTTCCAAATCTCAATATTTTGAAATTCAAGGAAAAACAGCAACCTGGCTTCCAAAGCTCTTATGCAAGTTTCAATGTAATGAAATTTGTGATTATTTAGCTTTGGCTTTTCACATTTAAATCAACAACCTACAATCAGTTAAAAAATTAAATAACTTTTCTGCAAAAGCAGACTGAAGACTTCCTTATGGTATTTAATTTAATGAAAACCAAGTTTTTCACTATAATTTATTGATTCCAGTAGTTGAGCCTGTTGGGAAAACATCCAAATACAAAACTTATGCAGGTTGTCAAAGCTGAAAAGACCTTTTATAGATTTGTAAAGACTTAGTTTTATAAATGCTTCTACAAAAAAAGGAGCAAGTAGAAGGTAACACCATCCCAGTTCTAACAGCATCACAATTTCATCACATGTGACAGACTGAACGAATTACAAAGGCTACCCCAAAAGCTGAACAGCACTGGATATTGTGTTTATATCCATGAAACTGCTTCAAAAACCTGCATTTGCATATGAAATGGTCTTATTTCAAATTAACTTGAAATTCCTTAAAAATATCTCTCCTGTATGAGTTCTCTAACCTTTTTAAAGTACACCTCATAAAGCTAGGATATTAATTACCTTGAATCCAACTGTTTAGAGTAGGGAAAATAAAGCCCTATTGTCATTTAAAAGACTTAAAAACCTCCTTGCAAGACCCATATATTACTAAACACCCCTCTCAGTGCTGTAGACACCCTGTTGTTAAAAATGGCTTGCCTGTCAAGACCCTCAACTCCAAAGCTCTCCAATCCAGAGGTAATATTATTGCTGAAATCTAGGTGTGTTGTTTTCTCCTTCTAGGAAGAATCTATTTTTTTCTCATGACAAGATTCGTCAGGAAAATATAATTAAAAAGGTATTCTCACTCTTTTTCCTCTCTTTCACAACATAACATAAACACAGTGATTTTTATTTTTATTTTTTCCTAAAAGATCATAAAATATACATAAATACACAGTAAGGCTGGGCAAGATGGTCTTTGAATTTATCATATCCTATGCTTTTCATAAATATCAACTGCTGTCAACTAATTGTTCACATGTCAGTGGTCATGTTTGAGATTTGCAGGTAAATTTATAATAAAGTTTGTGCAGGCTTAACAAAGCACTCCTATTAGTGCCCACCAATCACTCTTTGCTGAATGTAAATTCAAAAACGTTGCTACATTTTGAACAGCATTTCAACAAACACTTGGTGCTTGGCGGCATTTTATTCACCAGATCACAGAGACCTGCTTTTAAAAATGTGAAAGATGCTAAGATGAAACGTGAAAGATGCTAAAAATGTGAAAGATGCTAAGTGATAATTTAGCCACGAGAGGGAGCATCTCTAGCTTCATAAGTATAATCCAACCCAACAAAGACTGACGAAGAGATATACACGTGAATATTAACATATTTTAACACAGACAGTTCAAAGCTCAATCCAGGTTTTCTTCTGAATTCTCTATACCTAATCTAAGGTAGGGGTAAAAAAGTCTGATTTAATTGCCTTCTTCTTTCCTGTAAAAGCAGAAAGACAGAACATTGCATAATGTGTTTCTCTGTTACTAATGCATTTCTTAGACTTTTCAGAAGCAGTGCTATAATGAATGTTGTGTATATTTGAAAAAGCTACAAAGGAAACAATTGAGATTGCTGTGGCAACATCTTGGCTCTGCAATTAACATAAATCCTCCGTAAAATTCTCACAAATCCTAAAAGGGGAGAAGTGACATGCAAAGGTAGCAAAGAACATCCCCTTTACCAAGAGACATCTTGGAACAGCTGTGCACAAAAAGCAACTGAAATGATTACCACACGTACTCATCCCACTGGTGAAGTGAGGCAGTTTAATCTCTGCTGAAGGCACTATTGGCTGATGTTCATGACATTACAACATAAATGTTAAATGCTGCAATTACATTTTACGCTGTTTATAACTCTTGTATATTGCTTTCTGTTTTAAGTCTCGTATCTGGAGCTTCATTTTCTTTTTACAAACAAGGATATCAGTCGCACGTTCACAAATGTTTCAGCTGTTCAAGCTCTTCTTTGGAAAAGCCCTATACCAAACAGCAATTACGAGTTAATTGTTGTTCCCCCTGCCTTCCAAGAAAATCCCAGATGCACTAGACAGTAACTGCACAGGGGGTATCTGGATTTGCAGCTCCAAATGAACACAAGCTTGATCTGCTTTCCAGATTTTTTTTTCTTTTGTTGCTATATAAGATGCTATACAAACTCCTTTGACAATACTAGCAGTTATGCACGTTGCCCAAGGACAGCATGATAGATATTCTACAGAACAGAAACCAAGAAGGTTAAAAAAAATCTATAGGAAACTAGAATGTACTTGCACATAAGCTGAAGAGTACAGCACAGTATGGGCCAATATGTAGAAGCTTGTTAATACAAGGTTTCTCCAGTCAACAAATAAATTAGTAGACACAGAGCAATATAAGTGTCTGTCGAGACCGCCAGAAAGATAGTAAAAAATAATTCCTTACCCGTAATAAAAAGGTGAGCAATACATATACCAAGCATGAAAGCTCTAAGATCAAAGATTTATCCCTGGGAACAGCAATAAAACTAGCTACTGCAATTTAATTATGAAAGGGAAACGTCTTGGACAACAAATTTACAGTGGGGTTCCAGCACACAAATTAAGCTACAGTACTTTGTATCTTATAGAATTATCCCTACTCACAATAAATCAACAGAATACAAACCTCAAGAAAGCCCAGAAAAGCTAAACAGCTACTAAGGCTGCAAAGCAAATCCTTAGCTCAGAAACTTTCCTTTAGATTTAGAGGAAAAGGAACAGCTGTACTTTTTTCTCCTACTGTATTCTCAAATAATAAAGGAATGCACATGAGAGAAATGCTGGCTTCTTCCTTTTTCAAGAAGTCAGATTCAAGACAGTAACCATGACATAAAATGCAAGGACACCTCAAAAATCTACAAACTACACTGGAAACTGCATAGGGTGGGGAGGGTTTTTTTTAGAATTTAGAAATTGTATTGCTTTTTCTGAAGCTTTCACTCTAAACCTTAGTTTTTTATTCAGCAGATAACATAATTAAGAAGTATTCAATTTCAGAATTCTGCATAACAATGTGGATTCACATTCATACTTATTGGACTTCTTCACAAGTGCTTTCAGGGCTTGTAAAATATTAAGATACACGCACTGAAGAAAATCTAAGGCTTTCTGGGAAACTTTTAAGAATGCAAAGGCCCAATGCTGCTCCCTGTTGACTTTAAGGAAAAATTTCATTAACTTGCATTGTGTCTCTGAAATCAGACCTAAAATGAAGAAAAACTTGTTCATATATTACTGCCGATTTCCAGTAGCTTAAGCCAATCAAAAAGAAAAAAAATAAATAAATCTATACTTACAAATTAAACCCTACCTAAGAAAAGCATCAATTGAAAAGGACTAACAAATCCTAGCTTAATAAAGCAGATATTCATTAACAGGTTCTGATTTTGCAACCTTGTCTTCTACATAACCTTTCTAGCTAAAGCACTTAATGAAATATGACCAAATTTGAGCATGTGCTTAAGTAGTGTGCTGACACGGGCCTTGGGGATGTCTAAACAGGATTTATTGCAAAACAATACATTTTATTGAGCATCTGCTAAAGAAGAATTTCTGTCTGTCACACAACACACTGTATTGTGATACATGAGAGAGGCTTTTGATTGTGTGTTGGTTGCTTTCCCTCCATTGACATCCCTGCTGGATTTCCATCTAAACTTTTCACATTAAACAGTTCCCCAATACAGTTTGAAGTGATGTCTTGTGAGGGCACAGCTAGCCAGTGGCTTAAGCACCAAATGAGGTGGGGCAAGAAAAGCAGAGTGGCTATGCAGATTTTAACTGCATCACAACAGACTCATTTCTATCTACCCTTTATATTCTGTAATTATCCCTAATGCTACCATTCTGATTACCCACATAGACGTCCTCTGTTAACAAGCACCTATAATCACACAGCTTAATTAAAACATAACTGAAATACCTGTGGTGATAAAAATACTTCTATAAAAAAAGACAAGACCTTGAGTATAAAGAAAGCACAATTTACATTCACTGCTAGAGCCTAAGCCTGCCTTCTTGCACCCTCACAACAGTTTGTCTTGATGGTCTCCAAGTTAAGCATATATTTGTACTCAATCACCAATTAGGAATTTGGAATAATACTGCTATTCTCTTATTAGAAAATAAAACCTGGTTGCAAACCTTCCTGTCATTTTATTTACTGATGTACATGGGTGCAAAATTTGTCAACAGCTGGTGAAACCTAGCGATTCAGAGCAGTAGTATTTTAGAGATGCTTTGTGCAAGGAACATAGTGAGAGCATCCAGGGAGGACAACGGTGGAGATGTTGGCCTAGGACTGTCCAAAGTATCCAGCATGTAAATCTACACTGCACAGCATTTATTCCTTCAAAACTAAAAAATGGTTCCTTTAAACTCTATATTGTTCTCTCTTTCCTTTTAACATTATTGTTCTTTTCTCTTGTGTTCAGAAAGATCTTATTTCTCACACTTTCTCAGTAATGTCTCATTGTGAAAATCTCATTAGCAATTCAGATAATATAGGAAAATGTAGCTGCTGTAACTCATCGTTTTTATGAGTTGATGGTGTTTTCTATGGATCATGAAGATGCATCTTGAAGTTACAGAATGCAATCAAAACTTACTATAAATTAGAGAAAAGAGAAAGGTAAGAATGGCTGAGTTTCCAGAAATCAGTGCAGTATACTTTTAATGCAATTTAGCTTGTTCCATCAATTTTCAAACTGCCATTTAGCTCTCCACATCATTTGTATACATTTGTTAACCTGCGAGGATCACACGCTGTGCCTTTTCTATTTAAATTATTCAAATTCAGGACTGAATTATACAGCCCTTGAAAATCAAGAGTAATTTAATACACTAGCAAGAATATTAAAGGTTAAATTTATGAATACGCATCCCTATAATATTTTTTTCATTGCACATGTAGGCGTGTACAGATTTTAAGCACTATTACAAGACATTAGGAATTTAAATGAAATACTAATTAGAAAGAAATTACTGAATTTAGCAGCGAGAGATCCAGACAACAGTTTGCTTAAGATGTGTTTCAAAGCCACTAGAGAAATGGAAACCGATAGTGCCATCTGTTGGTCAGTTTAAAATGGACATGATTCAACGGAGGCTTGAGTGCTGAAGTGTTGTTGTTACCTGTTATGTGTAATGTAACACCAGCAAGGTTAACTACCTGAACAATCTCAATGGTGAACGACATTGTGCTGAGTTCACAGTGGTGTGTGCAAAGCACGGTAGGACCACAACAACCCAACACAGAGCCAGGGAACTGATGTTCTACTCGAACAGATATGGTTGACCTTGAGAGAATTTTTAACCATAGATTTTTTTTATTGCTACACCATGTATACTGGTGTATACTGGAATACAGGTTTTCAGAGTGTGGCTGTTTTACTGCTTTAGTGCACTCAAAGCAAATCCTCGGATCTTCCCTGCTAACTGTACCCAGGTTCAGATGGTTGAGTGGTGGGCAAGAACTAGATTGCAACTGGTAATGTGGTCCACATGTCCACATAGCACACTCCAGTGGCTAATGGGATGAAGTCCTCCATCATGTATCCAGCTTGCCTGATGGGAAAAACTGCTCTCAAACTGCTGAGAGCTCATATGACATCCCTAAGTACTTACGCAATTTAAAACATCAGATGGCACCTAAGTAATTACAGTTGGTCTCTGATGGGCCACGATAGCACATTTCAAATGCAGAAGAAAGTTTCTGAAATGGAATATGACAAGGCTTCAGCTTTGGTGCCAGCTCACAGGAGACAGCATTGACTGATCCTCTGCCTTACAGTTTTGCATGCACTGCTGTTTTCCCCATAACCCAAGGACTGATGGTCCTCCAGGACTGAACACACTGCTCAGGCCCACAGCTTCCTGCCAGCTGAGGATATAGCTGTCTCTTGACAAGGACTGTCAGACTGGCAGTGTGTGTCAGACAACAGGACTTTTGGATGGAGAGAATAATTTCTTGGAGCAGGGAGCCTTTCCAGAATAGCTGCCAAAGCATCAGAG
>NW_009954614.1:2304345-2309021 GCF_000747805.2 Chaetura pelagica | reverse complement strand
AAAGAGCATTTCCCCTGACATCACTTCTGTTTGCCCAAGTGACAAGATATCAGAAGGTGGCTGAGTAGTAGGCACCATGGTGCCATTTCTAAGGATATAGGGACAAAAGTGTAGGCAAGAACACAAGAAGGAACAGAAATAACACTTGTCATACAACACCCATTCACATATACACCTACAGGAAAACATTTCTCTACAAATCCTTACATATTAATTGAAAGATTAAATAGCTAATGACTATGCTGGCAGCAAGTAGCAGCAGTAACAGGCTTAGATGGGATGTTGGGCAACAGCATAACAGGAAGACAGAGTGAGGGTCTTATAACATCAAGGACATCACATTTGAAATAAATTTATGTATTTAGAGTTACCTTTGGTCTCTGCTCTCTTTTTCTATTCACAGCAGAATTTTGCAGCCATGCCATTAACCAAGGGTAGGCAGGTAGTAGTGAAATGAAACAGACATTAATAGATTATGAATTTCATTTCCACTCACCAAAAAGCAGATTTATGCTTAAGAACAATGAAGTTTCAGTGACTATTAGTAGATTTGTTCATATATAATGAAGTCCTTGTGGGGAGAGATGGAGGAAACCACTCTATGATCTTCACTGCATATATTTTGGGTTAAGAATTAAAACTGCTGCCATATCTCATTATTATTTGCTCTGTATATAGATGATCTCTTGCACATGAAACTGTCAGGGTACTCTATTGTGACAAAGTATTCCATAAAGTGCAGTAGAGTACAGCAGCACATTACACTCCATGTCTTTTGGTTAGATTGTCAAAGGCACAAATAACAGCAAAAGTATTTGCATACTTTCACAGAACTCAGTTATCTCTCAATAATGATCTGACCGTTTACATTTGCCATAGGCATGCCCTATTACTAAGCTTTTTTTTTCTTTTTTAAATTCTTTAAATAAGGCAATGCATAACTAGGGGAAAGAAAAAAAGAAAAAAAAAAAAAAAGTGTTCAAAATGCTGCCAATCACATTAATAGATGCAAATATCTCCTCTCCTTCCAGGGAGTTGGAGGTGTTTCTGAGTGACACCAGGAGAGAGCTTCACTGTATTTGATAAAAAAGTTTGTAGTGGTAAGAAATTATTTTGCTACTTCTTTCCAAGTTTTCTCTCAGACAGTTTCAAATGTTTGATCAATATTCACTTCTCCAGTGGACACTGTCACCATCTATAGAAGCACCCTAACTATTCTTGCATCTTTGTGTATACTGAAACCTGGGATATAAGAGTCAAATGATGTTACAGATGTTATTGTGGTATTTTGAATTGACAAAGAATCCTGAACATTTTAAGAGAGATTTTTCTTTTTCCTTTTAAAATTCATGCACGCAAAGAAACCCATTGACATAAAAAAAAAAAAAAAAAAAAAAAAAAGTTTGCTGTGCACCTACATAAAACGTTTGAGCAATCATTCTTTTACATATTCCCCGCTTTTGCCTCAGTTTTCCACTTGGAATCCACTGCTGATATATTCAGATTACTCTTCTCTGGCTAAGTACCAAAGAGAAAGAATAAGCATCACAAAGAAACAGACCTTCCACCATTACTGGCATGTTTTCTGAAACAGGTATTGTAGAAAACAGAGAAGGAAGTGGAGAACTTGCTGACTGCATCCCACACAAACAGTAGGAGTTGAATACAGTAAAATGGCAATGTAGGTCCTTGCATAGAATAACTGCTAATTTTCAGAAGGGCAAGGGGCTCAAAAGGTATGCAGTCCTGACTTAAAAGATAGTTCTCTCTAAACCCTACTGATAGTTAGCACAAGCTGCATTCATCAGAAAAAGCAAACCTTGGCACATACTGCTCTTTATTCAGCTTCTGTAATCCTGTCTCAAGCCTTTGGAGCAGACCGAGAAGAGGAGCACATTTATGTGCCACACTGACATGTTGTACAGTGAAACATCGTACTGAGCTGTCATTCTTCATACAAAAAAAATGAAACCCAAGATTTACTACTGCCATCCTCCGTGAACTAGAAGACCAATCACAACAGTGGGCGGTTAACTATTCTGACTTAATCCTTATCGAATAAGTTCATTAAAAAAAAAAACATTTTGCATCTCTAAATCTTCATTACAGCGGTACTGAGTAAAACTGTAGAGCAAAATAGGGTTCTAGTGTTTGATAGGGGAAAATGTCTGGCCAGAGAAGTTATCAAGGATCACACAAAACTGTGGCAAATAACAGGCTTAAGTATTTGCTTTCTGACAACAGCAGACAAAACAACTGCAGACTAACACATTTTGGAGCTCAAATGAGCCAAGTTCATGCTTGGCTACAAATGAACAAAATGGCAAATGCACATATATAAAAAGAGACCCAGAGAGTATTATCCTCCCTCTCCAAAGACAGCTTGAATGCCATCAGCTTAGTTTAAATTTTAATTAGATTTTGCAGTAACAAATACCATAGATATTGCTACAGCCTGCATATATGAATACTGTTGCCAACACTGCTAATAAAATATTGTGACTCTTCACAATTTAGACAATCACAAATCTGCCCTTATCTTTCAGCCAAAAACCATTCTTAAAACTCAGAATGATAGGTTGGTTTAGGTTAACGAAATTATGGAGGTAATTGCAGAAACAGCTCATTTCTCTCACAGATATATTTTTATATATATATTAAAAAAAAAGACATAATGACTGCCCCTCAAACACAAATTCCTGTTTATTATTTTATAGGACATTTGCACAAATTCTGGAATGCAGCTTTATGATGCTATTTTTTTTTAACATGCCATTATATTATCTTTCACACAGTACTTTGAACCACATGTACATTAGTCACTTTTGTGCTTCACATAGATTATTGATGGAAGATTTTAACTGCAAGTCATAGATTAATTAATAATGGTAGACAGTAACACCAAGTGCCAAAAACTAGTCCCCACCAAATGCTCTCTTCTCAAAGTTCATGACAACCCTTTATACAAGACACCAGCCTATCAGATACAATAATTTTATCCAGAAAAAAACTGCTAAGAATATCTTTGTCCAATTTTATACATTCAGCTTCTTCAGTGTGACAATACACTCTGTACAGGACATCTGAATTAAAAAAAAAGTAATAAAAATTTGGTTGTGTTACCCAGACAGAAAACTGGACCTCATGCCTTTATGTCAAGGAGAAACTTCTTTTTCAAATTTACATATCTGCATTGAAATTGTTTTATTTT
Organism: Chaetura pelagica; assembly: GCF_000747805.2. Classification (NCBI taxonomy): domain Eukaryota; kingdom Metazoa; phylum Chordata; class Aves; order Apodiformes; family Apodidae; genus Chaetura; species Chaetura pelagica. The sequence goes on along the minus strand of NW_009954614.1, from coordinate 2,305,810 downwards.
GCAAATTTTCTGAAGTTCTCATTCCTCAAATGCCATAAAGACCCTCTATATAAGGGTGATACTTTCCAGATAATACTTGTCCTCTCTACTCCACTCCTGCAAGACCCCACTTAGAGTAGTCTGTTCAATTCTAGAGCCTCAAACACAAGGACATGATGTTGTTGGAGCAAGCCCAGAGGAGGGGTACAAAGATGATCAGAGGGCTGGAGCACCTCTCCTACAAAGGCTGAGAGCGTTGTTGTTGTTCAGTCTGGAAAAGAGAAGGCTCCAGGGAGACCTTATAGTGGCCTTTCAGCACCTGAAGGGCCTACAGGAAAGCTGGGGAGGGACTTTTTGCAAGGGCTTGTAGCAATTGGACAAAGGGGAATGGCTTTAAGGTGAAAGACGGTAGATTTAGATTGGGTATTAGGATGAAATTGTTGAGTGTGACAGTAGTGAGACACTGGAACAGGTTGCCCAGAAAAGTTAAGGAAGCCTCATCCCTGGAAGTGCTCAAGGCCAGGTTGGATGGGGCTTTGAGCAACCTGGTCTAGTGGGAGGTGTCCCTGCCCACTCAAGGCAGTTGGAACTAGACATAGGCCCCTTCCAGCCCAAACTGCTATCTGATTCCATGAAAATATTTGCTACTTTTATGTCTCTACTTCAAAGTAAACACTTCAGTTGTTCACTAAATGCTGAAGTGATATATTCTTCAATCAGATAATTGTTGAAGAAAATGTACATGTAGGTGCAAGCTGTCATACTACAAGTGCCCGATGCAACTTGTGTATCAACATCAAGGATATTTTGTATGCCGACGAGAAGGGATATTTTGTAATATAGTCAGCTGTAAATAAAATATTATATCAACATACAAAACACTGATTAACTGGTTAAATTTAGAAAAATTTAAGTGTAAAGACTAATATTTCTTCAAATGTAAAAAGTTTGTTTTATTTTATTGAATTAATATAACAAAAGAAAAATTGTTTTCAGGGTTTGTTTCGCTGTTTCGGGGGATTTTTTTATTAATCATATTAAAAGTTTCTTGGAGCTGAGTTAATGTCTCGGGTGAGGTAAAGATCTACAGGTGTTCTTTCCTCTTCCTGACCAAAAGACAAAAGCAAAGGGACTTAAAAAGTTGAAGAGTTATGACCTTGCTATATATTCTTGAGCTGGAGCCAGCAATAAAAGCATCCTGTGACCCTTGGACCCCCCTCCAAAAAAAAAAATAAAGATGAAAGCAGTACTTGAACTGAACTTCCACCTCCTGATAGATCTTGAATCAGAAGAATATATAATATGTATTCATCTCAACATGGACATTTCTGCAATGTGACTAATAATTCAGGGTTCAATTGTGAGACGGTGGTTTCTAAAAGCGCACAAGATTTAGCAGCAATTTTTATTTAAGTAAATTCAAGTTATGTTATAACATAAAATGGTAACACATTGTTCTGGCATAGACCAGACTGTTTGCACTCTT
>NW_009954614.1:2292343-2304263 GCF_000747805.2 Chaetura pelagica | reverse complement strand
CCTGAGGGACTCCACTAGTCACAAACATTAACACTATATCTGTTGTTCTCTACTGGGATGGAAAGCACCAAGAATTACACAGTAGAACACTTTGAACCATTGACAGGATAACAACAGAAGACCCTGAGAAAGTAAAAATAAGCAGACAAGAATGCAATAAAACTCAAATGTCGTACAAGTAGGTTTTGTTATTATATTTAGCAAAAGGATGACAACCATTGCCTTTTCTTTTTTTCCTTCAAGAGTTCCCATTATTACTCTCCCAATGTTAATGCTGTTTTAGGGGTACAGATAACTTTGATATCAAAACCTAGATCCAAAAAGTCAAGTTAAAGAAATTGTGAAATTCACTGTTTTTCAATTAGCTGTGGAACTTCAAGACAAAATAAATTTAGGATTTTTTTTAAACTTACAGAATAATTGTTTAAAATAATCACAAAATAAACCCTCTCAATTTTCCAGATCTCCCAATTAATAAAAGTTTCACTATGCAACCGGAAGACAAAATTCTCTTCCAACTTCCACCAATCTAAATTAGGACAGCTGATAGTAAACTGAATGATAGCATTGCAACAATGTCGTAGATGAAAATAGGCTGTTAATTTTATTGCCCACAGCTTTCAGAAAACTGTAGAATATACAAGAAAAAGTAAGGTGTGAAATGCCTTGCTAAATCATTCATTTTCCCACCAGCTGAGGGTGCAATCTCGGCGCTGCTCTGCGGGGTGAAACTGTGCATCATCTATTACTCCAGAACTTTAGAAAATCCACACATCTTGAAACATTCAACATCTCAAATGCTAGTGAGTAAAACAGATAACCATTTTCTCCAGGTCTCCATGGGCATTAAAATGTGCATTTGTCTAAGAAGGCTAACTAGGCAAATAAAGTCCCTCAAGCTGGATGGAGGTGAAACAAGGGTTAAGAAAAAGTTTTACAGCATGTTATATTCGAGCGATCATTGTAATGCCAGTGCTCTGGGCAATGACAATCTGTTAGCTCTTTTCTAAACCCAGGACAAGCATTTGTAATGCAAATGTTAGTGCACTGAATATATGGCACTGTTTCTAAACTCATTCATATCAGGGAGGGGAAGAATCATGTGGCCCATTCCTCCCCTCTCAGCACATTGCACCCATTAGCTCTTGTTTACTTCCCCGTGTTTTCTCTGATCTAGTTTCTAGTTTCTCTGGTCTAGTTCTCTGATCACTAAACACAGAGATTGTTGCTCAGAACTGATTATACTATTGGTTAGACTTGTCTCTCCTTCCCAGCTTACAGTGGGTTGATGTATACAGTGAATAGGCTCGATTCCCCTTTCACAAGGGTTTTAATGCGGTTTTATGGAGCTGCAGTGGTGCCACCCAGAGTTTAGCACTCCATCTGCCTACTTAGAAAAGAGGAATAACGGTCAAATGTTTTGAGATTTCCTTGAAATCATTATACTTGGAAAAGTACTTAGAAAAACTGAGCAGCTGAGTGACCAACTAAGAAAGATTCAAGATTTTAGAAGAATAGTGTGACTGAAAATTATTCCTGTTTCTTGTTGCCATTCAGTTAGTTGCAGATAAATAATAGACATGCAGCCTTCTGTGTGCATCATCACCCTATAACACTGGTTTACAACCAGGTTTTGTTCGGATGGCACCTTAACAATTTTACAGCACAAGTGTGAACATCTGCAAAATCAATTTAAGTCCAATGCAGAGCTTATTTTCTGACTGACTTTTCATGAACCTGTTAAAAACAGGCATTAAGTTTTCTGAAGGCTCTGCAGAACAAATTGGAAACTGTTACATAAGATTGTCTAGGTTTTTTCTGACAAAAATACCCCAATGATAGCTCACCATGTAAATGTACAGATTTATTTATTTTTTTCCAGCTTCCCATTGCCCTTGACTAAAAAAAATCCAAATATGCCAGGAATTAAAGACAAAACAAAACCAAAAGCAAAGCCAAAAGCAAACCCAAAACTTAATTTGGTTACTTATCTTGGAAGAATTTATCAGACAAAAACATATATACAAAGTACATTAGCAGCATTCAACAGCTTAAGCAAGAACCAGTGGCCAAAACACAGACAGAAAACTTATTTTCTACTTATTTTTCCTTCCCTTCAAATGCATATGTGAAAATTCAGAACCCTTTAAATTTTCAAGGTAAATTCAAGTAAATTCTGCCAAAGTAGACAACACTGTCAGAGCAGTAGGTATGAAGTGGAATTTCAGGGCTGGATTTCTTTGGGACAAGTGCTGAGATACAGTAGGTAGACAACACTGTCAGAGCAGTAGGTATGAATTTCAGGGCTGGGTTTCTTTGGGACAAGTGCTGAGATACAGTAGTTTATGGCTTCTCACCTCTAAATCTACAAATAAAGCAGACAGTGAGAACTGATGTGACTATAAAATTACACTGGAGCAGCTGCCTTGACACACAATGGTAACTTAAAGACACATGAGAAGAAGGTGCTAAATGGTCTGCACAGAGGGTGAATTTTGGTATAGTTAAGATGCCCACAGAAAGACATGGGGAATACAGTACAGGCAAGAAAGGTGGAAAACTGCTTATGCCCAATCACAATGTTCAATAGCAGAAGAAATACCCACGCCAATCTGTGTATTTCTTTATTCGTAGAGCAGTACTTTGCAATCCCATTGAATTAGTACAGACTCCCAGGATTGAGCACAGCATAAATAAACAGTGATGAAATTCTACAGTTTTACTTGATACACTAACTTATGCCACTACTGAATTTTGTTCTATTTATTTAAGAAGTCATCGCATCTAAACATCAAGATAGAAAGTATGAAGTCCTGTGAACACATTTGTAGTAGTATCTAGCACCAGAACAATTAAAATCTGAAGTATTTAACAGTTAAACTGATATCATATAACATGGGCATAATTAAAACAGCCAAATAGTCCATTCTCTCTTCAGAACAGGAATTAGCAAATATCTACACTCATAACATTGGTCTGAACAGCTATCTGTGTTGATACAGTAAATTAACAACTTGAACACAGACACCTTGTGTCAATGAACATCACCTGTCCCAATAGACTCATGCTTCTAAATCAAGGAGGTTATTTTGAAATTCCAGCACTTCATGAAAAAGGCATCAATGATTAAATGAAGCACTGTTTGTCTCATTTACAATCAATGACTCACAGAAACTGTTTTGACTTTGTTCAAATTGACAGCCCAAGCATGCAAGTAATTAAGAATTGGTATCTTTCACCTACCTGGCTACAAAAAAGAGACCCTGAAAATAAAATCAAAATAGTGAACTGCCATTCCAGTACATGGGTCAGAGCAAGAAATTTAACTTTGTAGTTTATATAGTTAAAACTGCCCAAAACTTCCTCAGAGGAAACGATATTTTAGAATTGATGTAATGTAGCAACTTCCCTTATTGTATTCCTAAACCTATAAAACAATGCAATTTTGAATGGAAACAAACAAAATTATAAATGTTTAAAAACAATAAAGGTCACAGTTTTTTCCCCATAGCTAATTATTTAAAGACATTTTCATGCTATCTTGGGGGAGGAGGAAGAAGATACAATTGTATTTAGAATATCAATGAAATCAGAAGGGAAGTCTATTGAAGGACTAACTCTCCTTAATGCCCTTACTCTCCCTTCATTTTGTCATCGATGTCCCACGACAACAACATTAATTTGACATGGATGAGTTATGACCCACTGTTTCTTGCAGAACTCTCAAGAAGCCCAAGGCAGGGTTTTCTGCTTTGGGTATTGGGGACAGAAAACCATGCATAAAACCAGTGCCCTAGAAGGAGCAATTAAGCTACAGGTTGTTTTGCTGTAAGCAGTTAACCAGCTGTGTCTAATAAATTATTTGATTATGCAACATCCTAAAGTTCTGACATTGGTTGTAACCATGCATAAAACTAGCATTCAGTGATTTTTAATTTTTTTGTTGTTATATTTGCTTGTGTGATTATAAAATTAATTCCTCCTGGCACTCATTAATGTACCCTGGCAATCCAGTACTATCGGGTTTTTCATACAAATGGTCAGCATGCTGCCAGAACCTCAAAAACACAGCCTAATAAAACAGAGCAATCCTGATAAGGAAGTGCGAAATGGTTGCTATCACCTTTTTCTGATGAGATCAGATCTGTGCAAGGCCACTCACACACAGAAATTAAGGAGTGAAATGGAGGTACATTTTATGGGGGAGGTGTATATATATACAATTAACATACACCCATCTAAATACATGTACACATACAAAATACATATCCAAGAAATTCCTAAATCTGATTATTCCTCATCTATTATTTTAAATTATTATTTATCTATTTTTAAGTAGGTAGAATACCATGCTAGTGCACACAGTCTGTTTCTGGCACCTGCACTACTTTGCACAGCAAGCACTCCATCACCTCCACATACACCATGTCATGCTTGGGATGTGTAGCTATAGACATCACATTTCCCAGTCGCACACTGACTCTGTATTACCCTGCCTCTCACAAAAGAAAAGGGAATTTGCTCTGCTAATAAAGCCAGATAATGAGGTCTTGCACAAACTTGAATTCAAAAAACACTGTGAAACAGACTTCACAAACACTGCAAGTCTCCCTTAACCACATCCATTTCCTAAAAAATGCTTGCACGAGTCCTCTTCATACAGCAAAGCCATCTTCTCATGTGAACACAAAGAGCCAAAGAAACTGTAACTGTTCTCTAGTTAAAAGTTTCAGTCCTCCAAGGAGGATTTAAGAAATGTCAGGATGACTCAGAGTACCCTCACACATCATGTGTAACAAAACTTTGAAATAAACACTTAAAAAAAATAATCCGACAAATTCATAAATTGTTAAATTGAAGATTATGAATAACAAATAGATTAATGTATATTCAATTCTTCACAGATAATAAATGTACAAATATGTAAATTTTCCAGGCTCAATCATTCACAATGTATAAGTTAATCAGCTGTATTCCCTCATAGACCACTGTTTCCAGAAGCTATTTATAAGAAGTGAGACAAAATTGATGTGCTTTTATAATCTGTTTCTGTACAGCAGGAAAGCACATGATAATCCTCTTTCTATTCCCTTTATTAAGGCATTCTGTAAACATGAATGGCAACAATGAACACAAGAACCAGCTGTAATTGATACTGCAGGAAGAGCTAAATTGCAAATTGGTGAATTTGGCTAACTAAAGTTCAGTAGTTCTGATCAAGTACTTAATAAATGAGATATTTTATTAGTAAGTGATATAGTCAACAGAACCCTGAACAAAACAGCCCATTTCAGAATTCTGTCACCATCATGTACAATATCCTGTTGTACAGGGAGACTGTTCCTAAACCAAAAATATCTGTAATTCCTAGGAGCAGTTACAATCAGAAATCACTATTGCAAAAAATTACATCACACAGAGCTGCTCTTTCTGGACTTCCCAGACAGCTGTATTTCTCACAACCACAAGATCCCCTTCTTCTTGGAGGGACTTGGCTCTCCTAGACATCAGAGAAAAAAAAAACTCAGTTGCATTTCTTTCCTGTGTGCTACACACAGCACCATTTCCTCCTAATAAAACAGCAGAAAAACAGAGGCAGTCACCAAGTCTTCATTCTCAGCTGAATAGCCATGTATCTGGTTGCATTCCAAAACCAGAGCAAGTCCTGATAAAAGAGCTTTTCCTGCTGAGATTGCACTTGCATACAGACAAGCTGTTCAGAAGGGCTTTGCTGAACTGGGACATCAAAACCACCTGTGGTTCGTACTCTCTCTCTAACTTTGGACCAAGATTTATAACTGTCACAAACATTTATGGCAACTACAGCCATTTCAGAGTAAGGAGTAAGTTAACTAACTGATACTATTTTACAAGCAAACACTTGCTAAGTTAGTCACTTCAACAACTTACTACAAGTTGTGGAGAAACAACAACAACCAACCAAACAAAAAACAACAACAACAAAAACACAGAGTAATATTTTTTCAGATGAAATTTGAAGGTTAAGTCAGACAAGTCCCTTGTATAGGGATCTAATTAGATCCAAAGTCTCAGATCAGATGACTTGATGTTGTACAAGAAAAAGAGAGGCTGCTCAATACTGCTTCCTTCAGTGACAGCTGAATCTCCCAGAAGGCTGTAGACACTTGCATGTGGATCCTGGCTACTTCATTTAACAAAGAAGCATCCCAATTTACTTATAAAGGGATTATCCAGGTGAATTCTCACTGAAATTAATGTAGTCAAATGTCTCTGCTGGCTTTGTAGAATTGAATCCTCATTTACATGGGACTGAGCTCTACCCCTTCCACCCCATCTCTGGAAATGGCACTTGTTTCACCCTAGCTGAACAAAGTGAGAATGCCATTAAAGAGATAAGAAATAAATTGTTAAGAATAATGTAAAAATAGAGTTTGAACTAATCTAAAATAAACAGAGTGCTTTTTTAAACAGTGAAAATAACATTGATCTATTTTTTTCAATACTGATTCACACACAGACAACAAAGAGAATATAGACTCAACTAAAATCAAATGAGATTCAAAATTGCTTCCAGAGTTGGTGCTGAAAACAAAGCATACACAAGGGTCTACTATGCTGCACTCCTGCAAGGCATAAACAGGGTCTGCAATAAACTGCTTGATACTATCTTGCTGGTCATAAAGCTATGCAGAAAAGGGATATGCCATTTTTTTATAACACTTTAGGGCCCAATGCAATATAAAATACATCTAGCTTTCTGGCAGTATATGCTTTGGGAGCAGATTGTAGTGACTTTGAGTTTTATATACACTTTGGTGATACAGGAACTGAACATATTTTTTGTTGGATTGGACCATTAGGTAGCTACAGCTATTCTCAAAGGACAGTGTAAATGATGTGCTTTCTGAACCCCAGTGAAAATATAAATCATTAACAAAAAGATCAAGATGAGAAATCCTTGATTTGACATTTCCAGTGTTAAGAGGTATTTTTTAAACACCTAGTGGTCAAAAGACTAAATAATGTTTCAAAGTATTTCAGAATCACCATAAGTAAAAAAAAAATCTTGCCTTCTTAAAGGATAAAGAATATAATGCATTTTATTTATAATAAAATATTAAAGTACTTCCACATTATGAAGCTTCTAAAAATATCCCCTCCATAAATATAATTACAAAAATGCTTAAAAAAAAATAATAATAGAATAGTATATATTAAGGACGCACTCTTATTTTCAGAAGGCCCTGTCCTGGGTTTCCCTTCTCTCTATTCTCTTTCTGAAGTGTCTGATTCATTAGCACAAAACCTCCATTATCCTTCTTATTCTCATTATTTATACCTCTGCTACTCTGCTCTGGATTTCTGTTTGGATTGAAATGACATTCTCTTTGTCCACTATCAGCTTTCAGATGTTGACAGCCATAGGGCAGCATTTCCAATATTTCACCTACCCAGTGCTTGCAGCATTTTCCTTTCCTCATCAATATGATCTACATCACCTTCACCTCCATTGCTGACAGTGGTCAGCCTAGTGTCATCTCCAGATGCTCATTTTGGCTCTATAAAAATCGTACCACTTCTGCTTGCAAAGAAGCTCTGCTAGGCCAGCCTTTCCTATCAAGTCACAAAGCTGAAGCTTTAGATCACACACTCGTTACAAGATGAGTGCAACATTTTCCTTCATGTCCCTGGTGAATCCAACTTGGCTCCTTCAAAATGTTTTGCAAAATGCCACGTTCTTAGTTCATTAGCTCAATCATGTTGCTTTCTTCAAAGCGGTTCCTTTACTTATTCACCATTAAAAAGCATATATCTATTGTCCTGGTTTGAGCCAGGATTAAGCCTCTATGCCTTCCCTATCCCTGTCTCTGTACCACTTCCCATTCACAGTCCACAATGACTCCTTCCTACAGTTTGCATTAACTCTTACTTTTAGCAAGCAGTTATTAATTTTGCTTCTGAAAACCATTTTTTGTCTTCTCCTTATCTACTTACCACTGTTGGAAAGACTACTTCACAAATCGACACAAAGGTCTTCCTTCAAATGCTTATCAACTTTTTACGTCAACACCGATATACAACCTTTGAGGGAGCTTCTGGTCTCTTTTGCACTGTCCAGTGTGTTGATGTTCACATATTATTTCTTACTGTATTGGGACAATACATTATCAGGGGGATGGAGTGGGCTTCTTTCACCATTATATCATTCCTCACCCAAAGCAGTCATGCTCCTAGATAATAACATAAAACAAATAATGAACAATTACAACCTTAAATTGAATTTCCTATGTTTGCAATACAGTATTTTAGAACAACAGTAGTGTATCTTATTTGGGGGGAGGGGGGGGAAGTATACACATTCTCAAATACAAACCTATTTAACATAGGTCTTGATGTGCTGTGAATTCCACCTAAGTGAAATGTAACAACTTTACCATTAATGCAGCACTTTGCCTAGGAAACATACAATAAATTTTATCTAAGGTACACATAGGAAATACAAACAATAAGAACATTACCAAAAAGGTCCTCTTTTTAGGATCAATAGAATTGAGTTAAAGGCAAATTGTTTGAAAACAAGTTACTGAGGCAATGTTCAATCAAGTTGACTACTATCAGCCACAAACATACGAGACCCTCTAACTACCCAGGGTAATAAGTCTTGTATATTATTGCTGGGAATTCCTTCAAAGCCCAAGTCATTTTTAGTTTGCAAAGCTCTCTAATTTATTTTCCATGGTTGGGAGGAATCTGCTGCTAAACTAAAAATACAGGTTTACCCCCTATTATCTTTGCACATAAAAAGTCACAGAGCTTCAGGCTAGAATTAACATGAGATAGGCTATTATGACTGTAAGAACGTTTAGCAGTCCCTGTTGACTTTATGGTTTGTAATAATAAATATCCTCCCCATAATCTCTTCCTCTTTTTTCTAAAGTTGATGCCTTGAGGAGTTCTTGAAGCTTGTGATAAAATGCTAACAGTATTTACCTATTTTGTTGCTAGCCTGGATTTCCTTTTCTCCTTGGGCAAAGTCATTTAAAGATATGGTATTTGCAAGCAAATGCTTTTCAAATTATAACCCTTGATTTCATGAATGCCCTACAGAAGTATGATGTCCTACTGTACTTGACTACTGAAGCAAAACCAAATCTGCTTATACAAAGTAACAGCACTGTTTTATAATAAGGTGTTAGCTTTTTAACCAATGAAGAACCTTATGATCAGATGTGAAGGTTATAACAGACGTAGCCTGCAACTCAGAAGTATCTTATTATCACCAATCAATGTAATCATTAACACCAGATATCTGTAAGGAAGGGTTAGGCATTTAGAGGGTTTAACAAAGTACCTAACTTCATGCACATAGCAAATGGTGCAAAGTACTCACACTTTATTAGGATGCTGAAAATTACTGAAACTAAGGTGTAATCTTGCATACACAAGTATCTTACTTTGATATGCTGTTTCCATGTAACAGAAAAAACTTACTTGCCTAGTTACTCATGTATATTGACAGTTGAGGTTTTTTTGTTAGTTTTTTTTTCCAAAATAGTTTGCAAACATACCCAGAAATGAAAACATTAAGATATAGATAACAGCCTTTAAGCATCCAGAGTTCCAGTTCATTAAAGGCTTTTCAGCAAACCTTACTCGGAAGTCTGTCAAGTGAATTCAGTGGATAATTGGGCAAAACATGCACATCACAGAGCCCCTCTCACATAAAAGGGCAGGGTTGTACATTTAAACACAGCCAAAATGTTCAGCTTGTGCCACAGCAGATCCTTACCCACGAAAGAAACTCAGGTCTTGAGTTTAACTGCAGCCTGAGCTTCCACAGGGCCTGCAACTCCCCCACTGTCTTTTCCTTTTTGTTCCCCTCCTAACTCAGCCTACCTTCATACAACAAGGTATAAGATCACATAGCCTGTACAGTCCCACAAGCTCTTACATGTCCCAGTGCTGTGTCAGTTGGTTTCAGCGGAGCACCTGCAGGACACAGCAAAGCATTAGCGAGCCCTTGCAGGATTTGGAAAATAGCCAGATGCTGAGGCACCCAAATACACTTTTCATAACCTTATGTTATACATCAAGTGCTGTACATTTCATACAAGAATACATTTATACCAGTCTTCGATAATTCATCTTGTTCAGGCTCCTGTAAATTTCAACTTAACTACTTCATTCTTTACTACACATGGCCTCATTTCATTTCCTTATATCTGCACACGAGAAATTAGACAGTCCCAGAATAGATCAGAGTACTAAATTTGGGTCATTATCCACAACGGATCCCAAGACAGTTTGCCTTTGCTTGTCAGCTAAAGTTCACCTGCAATGTTTCCCTCAGCCTAGAAGGGGAGATAAGGAAGACTAATAACTTTCATTAGATCACCTAATATCGCCAGAAAGCTTGAAAAGATTTAAAGCATAACCTTGAGAGTTTCTTCAAGACTCATATGCCTGAAAGCTCACCTCTCCTTTTTCTCCTGCAAGTGCATCAGAAATTATTTTTTTTCCTTCAAAAGTCACTGTCTCTACTGTTATACAGAACAGCACCTGAAAGAGCAGATTTGCAAGTCTCTTCATAGTAGCCGTTTCATCTGAGCACCTGAACATGTTTAGCTTTAAGCAGACTGAACCTAATCACCTGATTTAAATTAACAATATGCTTAAATACACCAATGGACTAATGCTAGAGTAGCTTATATACGTATTCAAAAACAACCACCACCTTTTTCTCAGTACCTATAAGGAACACAGACCAGCTTTCCTGCAATTAATCTGCTTTTCTTATCCAAATCTATTTTTCATACTTTGATTTGAAGTTGCTCGATTTCAAATTAATACAGGCGATTGTATCATTCTTCTGAACCAGTTTTTGTGTCCCACTTTAATAAATATCCAACAAATGGAAATACACAGTCCTTGCTTTTGTTTGCTAGCGATATTTACATGCAGTCACTAAGGAAAAGCTATTTATTCCACTTGGTTGATTTATAAAGTTTGCCTGTAGCACAAAAGGACTAAGAAAATATTTTTACATTTTGATTCACAAATAGATCCTGAAACAGGACATTGAGAATCTAAAAGACACACTGAAATTTAAGCATTATTTTATTTTTACTTTTATTATTATTATTAAACTTGTAAAGGGTATTTTATTTAACTTACAGTGAATTGGTAAACTTCCAGAGTGTCATCACACTTGACCTGGATTTCAGTCTAGCAAAATCGGTGAAAAGTATCTAAAAGGCCATGTGAAAAACAATTAAATCAATATTTTAAGACAATCAAGAAATACTGTCACCAAACACATAGTTTGTACCTTCCTATGTCCACATACATCTTTGCACTGCTGCTGTAATATTCTACTAGATTGTTTTTCCATGCAAGGTTATAAAAGTGTGGTTTATTAGGGTACTACCACCATAAACTTCCAATTCATCCTCAGCTTAAATTTATATCTAGCTATCAAAATGCAGAACTACTTTCCAATCATTTGTTTTCCCTTGCAAATTAACATAACCCCCCCAAAAGTAAGGGAAGGGAGATGGAGCTAGTATTCAAACCAGCAGCTCTGTTATTTTCTAGCACGGTTCCTGTTTTATTTTCTGCGGTAACTGTCAGCGATGAAACCTACATCATAAACCGCCTTATTAAAAATTAAGGATTGTAATTATATCCTGGAAACCGAGAAAATTATTCTTCCTTTTCCCATTCTCTGGCACCCCGTGCCCCACGGCGGCCGTGCCCCTCAGACAAAGGGGCTTCCCTAAGGAAACGCGACGCGTCGCTCGGTGTCCCGGGGGCAGCCAGGGCTGGGGACCGGGGGGCAGCGCTGGGAGCCCCTGGGCGCCCCGTTCCCGGCCGCCGCAGCGCTGCCCGCAGGCACTGCCCTCCAGCCCCTGCCCCGGCCCCGCCTCGGCCCCCCCGG
>NW_009954614.1:2264521-2291521 GCF_000747805.2 Chaetura pelagica | reverse complement strand
GGGCGCGGGGCCCAAGTGGTCGCGGTCTCCGGGTGAAGGAGGCGGGACGTCTGTCGTTGTCGGCGAGGGAACAGAACGGGCCCCGCTGCGAGTTGCTGGAGCCGGGAAGGAAGGGGGACGTGCGGGGTGCTGCTGTGCGGGGCTCCGCTTCCCGCGGCGTGCGGGAAGGAACCACCCGCTGCGCAGGGAGCAGCAGCTGCGGGGCCGCCGCCGCCCTTGGCTTTTCCTAAGATAAGTTGAGCCTTGATGTTTTGGTAGTCGGTCTGCTCTCAAGACGCTTGAACTTACCACAGAAGTAGCGCCCTCCGAATTAAAGCCAGAAAAGATCGTTTACCTGACAGCAGCCCGGTGGGCAGCGGTGAACCCTCCTCCTCCTCCTCCTCCTCCTCCTCGGTGTGCCCCGGCGGTGCCACAGGGGTGGCCGGAGCTGGCAGGAGGCACAAAGCTGGGTGTCTGGCACGTTGGCTGCTCTGGGTCTAATCGGGTGGATGGATCCTCGTTCAAAAACAGCAGCCCCAAAATGACGTTGTGCACCAACCAATTGTGTGTCGCCGAGGGAGGACACGTATGTTTCCCGCTTGCCTCTCCCCGTTTTTGGTGCAATACCTGAGAAGGGCAGGAAGGGAGAGATGGCACTAAGATTCCATGACCAAGGCAGGTGTAGGAACCAGGTCAGACCCTGCTGGGTGACTCTTGTCCAACCTGTTTTAAGGAATGGTGGTGCTTCCTCCTTACTCTTGGGTGTGAGGCAGCAGCGTGACACACAGGGGTGGCTATTGGCAGGAGGTTGTCTCAGAAATAGCCTGTCTTCTGTCTGCTGTAGTGAAGCTAGGAATGGGCGTCAGTTGTGACAGAGAAACAAGAAGCAAACTCTTGAAGAATAATCATAGGATGGTTTGGATTGGAAGGAACCTTAAAGATCTTGGCCTTCACTTGCAAAAACAAACGAGAGGGCCTGTAACTGCTAGTTGCTTTTGATAGTTGCTTTTGGTTTATTCCTCTCCTTAGTTTGAGCCACTCTGTGAGATGAAAAACAACAGAAAGAAGCATTGTCCTTTATTGTCTCCTGAGTACAGTTCTTATTGTCTTGAAATTCCTATTTCTCAAGCCTTCTAGCTAAGGAATGGTGTGGGGTTTTTTAATAGTTAGTACTTAGAAAAGACAGTTGTGTATTTAGCTAATATGGTTTTTCTTTCATTTTTACAAGTACAGCTGTGTATATAGTACACATCTGTCTGCCTGCAAAATTTATTGCCTTCAGCAGTTTCCAGAATTATTTCCACTGCTGCTTTAGTAGTGTGAAGAACTCAGTGTTACATTTTATGTCATCTTCAGCTCTTCATTATTGTCCACTGAAACGTCTACATTTTCTGGAGATGCTTTTTGTGCGGTTTTTGGAACTGCAAGAGTAGCACTGTAAAAACAGGTCTCTCTTTCAGGGAGTTTGTTTGAAGTATGTATATATTTGGCCAAAAACAAGTGGTGGGAAGGAGTAGTCTTTATGCCCTCTTTAATAGGTTTGAATCAGAAAACCCCTAAACCTTAAGTGGCATTTCAAAGTTGAAATAATTTCAGCAGTCGATGTTTTACAGTATTCCTGATCATGGGAATGAAGAATGTGAATGCTTCCTCCTGTTTGTAGAAAAACTGCTACAAGCCTTAAAAAAAAAATAATTAAGAGGGTAGCGGTAATTTCTAGATTTATCCTTCATGCTGTATTTCTCTTAGAAGCTGGGCCTATTTATATTGATTTTCGTGTGCTTCCAACTTTGTGCCCAGCTATGTTGTTAATCATGCGGATTAGAGGAAAGCACACAAAACTTAAGTTTATGTGGCAGTCTGATCTTTTGAAACTCCCACCAGAGTTTGTCTAATGTCATGTCATCAGACACATTAGGAGTAGATGAATCTACTAGATGAATTAAAGTGCTAATTTCTTTCCTCTGTAAAGGTCAGAGGATGCTGAGTCAGATGCAGACCTCCCTACCTTTGCCCAGGTGAATCACACTTTAGCATGTGCTGTGAATTCTAACAAAAGTTAATTGTAACTAGCCTGATTGATGCTTATATTGTACATAATACTTGCTTTAATAGGTGGATGTTACCAGTAAATAATTTTTTAATAGTACAGTGGACAAAACTCCTGTGAAGCAGTTTTTAAGCTTCTGCTGGCCGTGTCTGTTGTCAGGAAATCTAAATTTGCTATAAAGGCCTCCACTTTCATATCTTAACATTCTTAAGCATCTACGAATTGAAAAAGTTAGATCACTATATCTTTACAGTCTGACTTGAAGTTGGGCTGCGCAGATGTGATACATTTGTGGAGGAGAGTAATCTTCATCAAACCAGAATAAGGAAAAAGAAGAGTAGTGTCCAGGACTTGCCAACTGAGTATCTTCAGCATTTTAATGGATTTGGGAAGTCCTTAACTGCTCTGAAATAGCATAGATAGTTTCTTCAGCTGATCCACCTGTTGCAGTTAGGCCTGACTGATTGAAAAGTAGTGGGCTAACAATGAATATATTATTGCTGAGTTAGGGTTGAACTTGGATAAAAGTATGTGTACCTAACTCTTATTGTCTGGTTAAGGCTCTTGCTATGGACTGCTCCCCACAGGTGCAAAGAAACATACAAAGTAAAGTAACCTTTTTGTTAAGGGATGTGGCCTATGCTGCTGAAACATAATAATGTATTACACATAAAATTGTGTTATGTTAGTAGTTCATATACTTGAAATGCTGCCTGTTCTTTGATACCCGTGTCATGGATCAGCAATTAAACAGGCAACAATAATGCTCTTGATCCCCCCCACCCAGGTAGGGAAAGGAGAGATACTTTCTGGATTTAAAACCGATACAGATACTAACATTTTTTTTTTTTAAGTACAAATATATTCAAGTATGTTCAGGAATGTGCAAAACCCTTATTGCCTGCCCTCACCCCCAGCAACTCCCATGGCATCTCCTGAGCTGTGAGCAGTTCCAAATTGTCCCAGAGCGTTGCCAGAGAGAGGGGCAGAGCAGACAGGAGCTGAGGGGAGAGTTATGAGGGTGAGGAATGAATGAATCTGGGGATCAAAGGAGGTGGATAGATGGAGCTGGATGCTGGCCGTGAACAGATGAAGGGGAAGAAGGACTTTACTTGTGTGATCCGTGAATTTATACATAGATATGGATGTCATACTTTTGTTCACTGATTTTGCCGTCTGTTTAGTCCACTCCTCTCTACAGGAGGGTTGTAGATACAACTCTTCTGGTCCTTTAGTGTAGCAAATCTGACAAGTAGAGTAAAGTGTCCTTGGTCTCTTGGCAGTATCTATAAACACTGCATGTTATCAATCCACTAGCTGGAAAACTCACTGTGAGTTTCAGCAAGTGGGATGCTTAAAAGAGAGTTCACTGGACAAAACAACAACAAAAAATCAGTAAAAGGAAAATTGGCTTCGGCCTGGCTACAAACCAGGACAAGCTGATAGTTCGTTCTGCAAAAGAGAGGCTGTCAAACATATACTGCATGTCTGCCCTGTGCTTAGCAGATAAGATGTTTATGTAGTATTGCAAATTTTTCCCATCTATATTTTCTTTCCAGATATAATAAAGGAGCAAAATAGAGAGCTACGAGGTACACAGAGGGCTATAACCAGAGATAGAGCAGCACTTGAAAAACAGGAAAAACAACTGGTAAGTAGAGCAGGGGACTTTATTTTACTCTTTAAAAACAAACACACATGCCTAATGTAACAGAAAACTTGTAAAATGCTAAAGGTACAACTCAATGTATAATGATTAAACACTAAGTAAGTTGTCTTCCCCTTACCGACTTTTCAGTTACTAAAATTGTTTTGGAGAAAATTTTCTATTTAAAAGTAATTCTCAGTCTTTAACATAGGAAAAGTCTGAAACGATACTTTTAGATTAAATACCTATATTCATTTTTCCCTTCCATTCTTAGCATTCTCCGTTCTTCAGAAGGATTTTTCCAGCAGGCTTGTAAATTGGTGGTCTTGTAAAAGATCTCTTGCTGAAAGTAGTGTCAGTGCTATCATACATTACCATGACTCTCCAGTGGAAGAGGGTACTTAAAAAATCATAGAGTATCTTGAATATCCCTGTATGGTTCTTGTTTTCATTCATCTCAAACTTCCCTAAAGCTAGCTAATAATAGTAAAACTATCTGCCTAAATTAAGATTTATTTAAAACTTAATGTGTGTGAGCTATCAAGTATTCCATGAATGGATGTTGCACCTGTGTGGCAGTATAATTGGATAAACGGATGAAACAGATGGTGGGGTTTGATGCATGAAGACATGCTCAGACTGTGGGAAAAGCTCTGCAAAGCCAGCCACTGTTTCAGTAGCTACTGCAGTGTTGTTTCATGGCAGCAGGGCACATGTGTACCCAGAGCTGGGAATAATAAACTACAAGAGGTCATGGAAATGGTTTCTGGAAGCCTTGAACACATAGGATATAATACATTTCTCATAGACAAGGCACTTGTTCAGTATATTCTGACTCTCAAAATAACCTCCATTTTTGTTAATAATTGGGTTGAAGTTTTAATTACTACAGTAAATTGTTTCAGAAATGTTTGATTTCTGGGGAGAAAGAAGAAAGGAAGAGAAAAAGTTAAAATTTGCTGTTAGGATGAAATAATGAATGAACAGTAAATATTAATGTTTAGAGTCAGATGAGGTGAAAAAGGACTAAGGGCTTGTCAGTTAATCTCAATGTTTTATTACATGCTCTCTTCAGAAATTCTTTTCTTCTTAACTATGAGGTAACTACTCAGAAAAAAACTACTTTTATTGTTTGTGTAAAAATACCATGCAGAGACAACAACAACAACTTGGCTGGGCAATCCATTCCAGTTCTTCACCACCCTTATAGTGAAGAATTTCTTCCCAATATCTAACCTAAATCTCCCCTCTCTCAGTTTAAAACCATTACCCCTTGTTCTATCACTATCTTCTCTGATGAAAAGCCCCTCCCCAGCTTTCCTGTAGCCCCCTTCAAGTACTGGAAGCCCGCTATAAGATCTCCCCAGAGCCTTCTCTTACACAGGCTGAACAGCCCTAATTTTCTTACCCTGTCTTCACAGCAGAGGTGCTCCAGTCCTTTGATCATCTTTCTGGCCCTTCTCTGGACCCTCTCCAACAGCTTCATGTCTTTCCTGTGCTGAGGGCTCTAGAGCTGTGCACAGTACTCCAGGTGCAACCTCAGCAGAGCAGAGTAGAGGGGCAGAATCACCTCCCTGGCCCTGCTGGCCACACTTCTTTTGATGCAGTCCAGGATGCAGTTGGCTCTCTGGGCTCCAGCACACACTGGTGGCTCATGTTGAGCTTCTCATCTACTACCACCCTCAAGTCCTTCTCCTCAGGACTGCTCTCCAGCCATTCTCCCCCAGCCTGTATTTGTGCCTGGGGTTGTGCCGACCCGGGTGCAGGACCCTGCACTTGGCCTTGTTGAACTTCATGAGGTTGGCATTGGCCCACCTCTCCAGGCTGTCAGGGTCCCTCTGGATGACATCCCTTCCCTCTGGGGTGTCAACCACGACACACAGCTTGGTATCATCAGCAAACTTGCTGAGGATACACTCAATCCCACTGTCCATATCTCCAACAAAGATGTTAAACAGCACTGGTCCAAATACTGACCCCTCCGGGACACCACTCGTCACCTGCCTCCATTTGGACATTGAGCCACGGACAACAACTCTCAGCATCAGAAGGCACAGTTTGAAAAATCTCACATGACAAGATTCTTTATTCCAAATGTTTTTGTGGTACTTCAGAGCTAAATAGGTTGTATTTTCTCCTTGAATCGATAGATTGGGGTTTGGGTTTTTTTGTAAGCCAGAAGTGTATGTATTAAAGTATAAGCACATGTTGTTGTAGACAAATTATATTGCTTTTATTATGTGCTAAGTTTAAGTCTAGCTAAAGTTTGTGGGCAAACAGCATATAACTTGCTCATCTAACTTTATCTAATTCTTCCCCAAAAAGGTTATGAGATTCTCTTGAGGCTGAAAAACTGTTAAAAATAAACTGTAAACTCACCATTTCTTTTGTGGGTGCTTTCACTTGATTGCCTATGAATGTAAGAAATCAAAGATGATTAGAGTAATGGCACAAATAGTTGCCTGGCTGTAATAATTTCTTCACTCTTTTTTTTTTTTTTTTTTTTTTCTTTTTTTTTTCCCTTCATGTTACTGCCTATCCAGATATGGAATTGAATGTGCAAATGTAAGTGAATGTGATGTTATGCAGAAATTGAAGCCTTTTGGGGAATTCTCTGCTATCATATGATAATTCAGTTTTGCTGTGTTTTTTTTTTCTTGTGGTCAAACACTGACAGCATTGCATTTGTTCTGCTAAATAGCCATGGTAGAAAGCAAGGAAGACTTTATATAACTTTAAATGTCTTAAAAATAATCAATAGGCTTACTTTGGAAATTTAATTATTAGCATTAAGGCTTAATTATAGTCTTCGTTTGAATGAAAATTTTGTAGAAATAATCTTATACTTTTTTTAATAGGAACTGGAAATAAAGAAAATGGCTAAGACTGGTAACAAAGATGCCTGTAAAGTGCTAGCAAAACAGCTTGTACAGCTGCGGAAGCAGAAAAATCGAACATATGCTGTTAGTTCTAAAGTCACTTCCATGTCAACTCAAACAAAGGTCATGAACTCTCAGATGAAGATGGCTGGAGCTATGTCAACTACAGCAAAAGTAAGACATTATAAGGCATTCTTTTACATTAAAATACAGAATATAGTTGCAAAAGTTGTGTTATTTTGTATAAGATAATTGAAGGGATAAAACTTATTGCTTAATACCCCAAGTGATGTTGAGGATACAGTAAGGAAATGTGATTTGATTCATATTATAAATCACTCCAGCAAGTTAGCACTTGACTAAGCATGTTTTTTTGGGCTAGACATCTGTTCAAGGTGTGCAAGATAAAAATAAACTCTTAAAGCCAGTGGAAGAACTCTTAAAGTGTATCAGAAAAACCCAAACCAAACTGCTATAGTGTCTTGCCTGTATATCTTGTTGCAAGCAGTTTTTATTAGGAAAAATGAGGGCATGTGCCATCAAGAAATCAAGGCAGTGTGTCACAGTAGCTTTATGGCTTGGACGAAAAGTAAGTTATTGCTTCTGATCTTAAGTTCCTTAGGAAATATAATCTGGAATTCCCTGTCATTCTCACTCTCCATGCTCTAAGGAAACAGTATTGTGTGAAATTTTCTCACAAATCTCATCTCATAAGAGAGTTTGAGAAATCGTAGAATAATAGAATTGTTTGGGTTCGGAGGAACCTTAAAGATCATCTCAGTTATCTGAGTTAGTTCTGAACTCCCTTATTTCCCTGAACTGATAAACAGGGAGTTTGCTGTTGTTCAGCCTTGGGTGTAGGAAACAGAATTAGCAAACGTCATTGTAGACAAGTTGTGCTATAAGTTAAATCCAGTTACATGCCAGTTAAATACAGTAATGCAGCACAACTTAGTGCAGAAAGTAATTACTGCGAAGGCTGTGCTGTCTGGTGTCTTAGAAACAGTCTGTTGGTAAGTACCAGCTGTTTGTTGATACGAAGTTGTGGCAGTGTAGCAAATTTCCTGTCCTCCATGACTAACCCACAAAGGGGTGGGTTGTCTGACTGTACAGCTGGTCAACTTCAACAGCTTACTCAGTATTCCTACAACAGTGTTGTATGTGAACACATTGGTTTTGTTTTAACACAGTTGACTTTTTATCTATGAGTTGCCGTGGATTAAATTTCTCAAAATAAAAAAAGTGTCAGTAGACTAATTATGAAGGTCAAGTCAGTAGCAAATCAAAATAATTTAAAAAAAAATAACCAGCATCCAGAAAAGTAATGTATTTTGAAACACAGTAGGTACTTCTGTAGAATCATAGAATTGTTTAAGTTGGAAAAGATCTTTAAGATAATTGAGTCCAACTAATAACTCAGCACTGCCCAGTCCACAGTTAATCATGTCCCTAAGCAGCATATTCACATGTCTTTTTAAATACCTTCAGGGATGGTGACTCAACCACTTCCCTGGACAGCCTGTACCATCACCTGACAACATTTTGGTGAATAAATTTTCCCTAATAACCAATCTAAACCTCTCCTGGCACAACTTGAGGCGATTTCTTCTTGTCCTATTGCTTGTTACTTGTGAGAAGAGACCAGCTCCCATCTCGCTACAGCCTTCTTTTGGGTGGTAGGGACTGATAAGGTCTTCCCTGAGTCTCATTTTTCCAGGTTAAACTATCCCAGTTCCCTCAGCTGCTCCTTCTTCTGTGCTTCAGACCCTTCACCAGTTTTGTTACCCTTCTCCAGACATGCTCCAGGACTTCGATGTCATTTATATAGTGAGGGGCCTAAAACAACACAGTACTCAAAATATGGGGCCTCACCAGTGCTGAGTAGAGGGGAACAATCACTTCCCCAGTCCTGCTGGCCATGCTATTTCTGGACTGATTTGTGTAATATTATTCAAGAAAAGGTGTTAAATTTCTTCTGATCACCTTTAAAGTTTTTTTTTTTTGCCTTAAAGTTTAGTATTTTGCCTTATCAACACGGGAAGCTTAAAAAAGGAAAGCAGTCATTAATTTTGAAGTGTATATACTATTCTTTATCCTATACAACCATAAGTAAAAACTGCATGGGATCAGTTGCCTTAACAAGACAGATGCTTGGTAGCATCCCTTTTAATTAACAAACGTTTTAATCTTCCCAAAGATGGTTAGATTTATGTTTGAATTGCTCATGTCTGTATTTAGGCTCTGATGTCCCATGAGAGATACAGTAGCTTGCTGCTTAGGAAAGAATAAGGTATTAAATACTGCTACCTGCAAAGGCAGTGCTGCATACTTGTAGAAAGCAGCTGAAGTTTATTACCCTGTCACAGAAAGATCTCTACTCATTACAGAGGTTCACCCTAAGCTAATACTGTACTTCCTGAACACTTTGATATTTGCTTTTTAAAGAAATGTAATTTTCCCATTAAATAATGACATAAAGAAACAATTGTGATTTAATGCTTGGGCTCTAGTGGTGGTTCAAGTAAATGTTCCTTATTGAATAAAAAACCTGCAGCCTTTTACCTCTTTAAAGTGTATAGCCTGCAAGTTAGGACTTACTGTCCCATTCTTTCATCTAGATTAGACAGTTTTTCCTAATAGATTTTTTCCGGCAATATTTTTCTCCAGGAGATGGTTGTAGTGCAAGATAGACACATGCATTTAAAAACCTATATTTTATAGTAGTAGATAGTAATATTTTTTACTGGGTGCAGACTGTACTATTCATCTATTGTGTATCTACAGTTCTCACCAGAGGTAAAGAGACAAGGAAAGTGAAATTTGGACTGAAGGTTTTTCTATTAAGAAAAGGCTTATTCTTTCTTAATGTGTATGTTGATGTTTACTAGTGCCTCATTGAGTGATTAAGGTTGTTCATTTTTTTCCCTCAATATTAATAGACAATGCAAGCAGTGAATAAGAAAATGGATCCACAAAAGACACTACAAACCATGCAAAATTTCCAGAAGGAAAACATGAAGATGGAAATGACTGAAGAAATGAGTAAGTTCTGTACTGCAAGGAACAGCTAGCTGCAGCCCACAATGAAATTGACAGCAAAATTGAAGAGCAAACAAAACAATGCAAGGCAGAGCATTGGCACTTTTTAGTAGCTCTAGATAGTAAATCTAGAATTCTTCCCCATCTTCATGCAGAACACCCATCATACTCCTAGAAAGAACATGCTTGAAGGGGAAGGTATTAGAGACCACTCCAAAACCTTGTTGACATAAGTGGTAGAGAACTTGAAAAATTGCCCTTTCTGTAGCTGATAGTTCTGCATGTGCTTTTATTTCTGGGACCACCTGGAGTCTTAATTTGGGTAATATTGATAATATCAACTTAATGTACATGGTGATGGTTTTGTCTCCCTTTTTTATTTTAAGCCATAAACTTCTAAAGGAGTGACAGGTTTCTTGGTCCCAATTGCATCTGTCCACTGTCAGCTAAATAATACCAAACTTGCTGGCGTTGCTGGCACAGTCTCCTTCATATCCTAATCCCTTCCCCTGTGTTGGCCATAGTAAGTATCATGACCTTGAAACTTTGTTGAGCAAGATACGAACACCTCAACTGCACAGAACTGTATTGTTGCAATTCAGAAATTAGCTGAGTAGTTAGCAATTTCACAACTTAATTGGAGGAGGAAGAGGAAAAGGATTTTCATGGAATCAGAGAGGATGTTTTAAAGTAAAGTTAAAAGGTGGAACAACTGAACTGTTATGATGAAGCTAAACATTTGATAAAAGCAGCCAGTCCTTACCCTGTTATTCTGTCTGTGCTTACAGGCTTTGCAAGACAGAGATAAGAAAGCCTCTCCAATATACAGCTGCTTTCTGCTGTTAGCTCATACACTAGTATTACCACCACATTCTTGGAGGGTAGGATGGTACTAGATTATTTTAGTAACCTGTTTCCTCAATGCAGTGTGGATTTTTTTTTCTCTTTCTTTTAAGTTAATGATACTCTGGATGATATTTTTGATGCTTCTGATGAAGAGGAAGAAAGCCAAGATATTGTTAACCAAGTGCTTGATGAGATAGGAATTGAAATCTCTGGGAAGGTATGGCTATTTTTACCCAGTTCATGTGCTTCTCCCCCCTAATTCCCTTTTGTAAAAATAGTTTATTCTAGCAGCTTTTAATTTATAGTTTTAGTCTTAAAGTCAGCTTGTCATAACATGTATTGTTTTGATTTAAGAAAACCTTATCTTCTTCTAGATGGCCAAAGCTCCATCAGCTGGCAGAGGCTTACCATCTGCATCAACATCAAAAGCTGCTACCATATCAGATGAAGAGATTGAACGACAGCTCAAAGCTCTGGGAGTTGATTAGCCTGATGGCAATATACAGTCTGCTTTCTAATTATTCAGCTGCAGACAGATGTAAAAAGTGCAAATGCTCTTTCAATGCAACTGATGTCTAGGAAAACTCTGAAGCTTCAGAAATGACAGCTTGAAGTTGGTACTGGGGGAAGAAGGGGAGAATACTTTGAATCAATTTACAGGAAGAATACACTTGTTATCTCTGTTGCCTGGAGTCTTTTTGAGCACTTGGCCAACAAGGAATGTATTTATAACCATAAATTATTTTACACCTGGTGTGAATGTCCTGAATTCAAAGTTTTCTTCTATCTCAGTTCCTCATCTATCTTTAGAATTGGCTGTTCTGTGGCTGGTAGTGATGCCTCCTAGGAGAACAGCTATATAATATATATCATTTTTATAAAACTATTGCTATAGGAAAATTCTTAGTCTATCATTTTAGCACAAATGGAACTTCCCTTTACTTTTAGTTGGAAACTTTTCTTTTACTGAGGAATAGACTTGAAAGCGTAGCAAATATAGGCAGAAAGAAAAAGCATTTAATGGCTTTCTGTAGTAACTTTGAGTTGATTAAATAATAGCTGGTTATTCTTTTTAACAGAAGGGAAAGATACAGTCCTTGTGCAGTTAATTTTACTGGAAGAGGATTTAAATTTGTTAGTGAACTTTGTTGCATGAAAGGCACTGATTGAACTGTATTGTACTGTAATATAGCTGGTTTCAAGAGAATTTCTGTGCCTTTGTGTATATAAATCTTGTATCTTTGTGGTTTTTTGTTGGTTTTTTTTTTCAAAATGAGTCTTTGAAAGAGAGTAAACTTGTAATTAAGATGCTTCCACAAAACACTATGGTGAGACCTCCATGTGCACTTGATCAGACTCAGTGCTGAAGCTCAGAAATGCACTTGTTCAGAAATGCAACTTGCACACTTTCAAAAAGGACATTTGCCTGAAAAAACATTTGTATATATTTTACAGTATTTCGTAATGAAAGATAACTGTGCATAATTGTATTGTTTACTAAGATGCAATTGATCACATTGATAGCCTAAATCTAAATTTTAGTTTTGACAAGAACTTTGGATGATACCTGATCATTACTTGTCTAAGCACTATAATAAAAGTGTTCTGTGAAGGATTTTCTATGGTCTCAGAACTGCATCAGCAGGATTCTAGCTTTAAGTGGAATGCATTGGGCTAATAAGAACTGTTGATATCTTAAATAGATGTTGAAGTCTGAGAATGCCATTCCCAATTATGACTTCCCAGATGGTGTGAAATTCCTCAGCCCTTACTCTATTGGAGATAATTTGCCCCTCAGTTGTGCTGATTAAGTGTGGCTGTTGGTTGAACAGAAACAACAAAATAATCTTGACTTGAAGAAAAGCAAAGTCCCTCCCAAGAGTGAAACCAGGATAACCTGGGGGAACGATAAACTTTACAAGGAGACTTTGCTGCTAGAGAAAGTGTAGCAGGAAACTGTAACCACCGTGAATCTACTGTTGTCACACCATCTGTTTTTTAGGATTGAAGTCAGCGAGAAATAAAAGACATTGGTGAGCCTTCATCTGATTTTTGGCATAGAAATGCAGGTGTTCTTTCTCTTTGAAGGAAGTAATGGACAAATGATGAATCTGTGAGGTGGTGGCTAGGAATGTGAAAGTTAATATATTGCATATATATATGATACGAGGTGATTTTTTTTTTACAAGTTATTTTGTAAAAATCTAATAAAAGGTTTTATATTCTGCAATGACCTTGTCCTCTGTAGGGTTAGAACTGCACATCTGTCTATTAGTGAGCTTTCTTTGGACTCCTGTTAGCTCTGTTGAGCTATAAAGCACCACATTAAGAGCCACCACTTTTTTTTCTTAAGCTTCTTTCTAGCTTCACATGTTTACTCCTAGTTCTTACATTAGGCAAGACAGTGAACAGCATGCCTACATCCAGCCTTTCACGGAATCATGGAGTTGTTAGAGTTGGAGAGGACCTCTACAGATCATCTAGTCTAACTCCTCTGCTGAAGCAGGATTGCCCAGAGCACATCACACAAGACTGGATTCAGGCAGGTCTTGAATATCTCCAGAGAAGGGGACTCCACAACCCCCCTAGACAGCCTGTTCCAGTACCCTGTCACCCTCACTGTAATTAAGTTTTTCCTCATATCTAAATCCAACTTCCAGTGTTTGGTTGCCCCTCATCCTGTCACTGCAAGCTACTGAAAAGAGTCTGGCTCCATCCTTCTTGCACCTTTTAGATACTTACAGGCATTAATAAGGTCTCCCCTCAGCCTTCTCTTCTCCAGGCTAAAAAGTCACAGCTCTCACCCTTTCTCTTTCCTTGTAAGAGAGATGCTTCAATTCCCCAATCATCTTTATTGCCCTCCACTGGCCTGTCTCGAACTGGGGAGCCCAGAACTGGACACAGGATTCTAGCTGTGGTCTCACCAGGGCAGAGTAGAGGGAGAGAATGACCTCTCTTGACCTACTGGCCACACACATCCTTATGCAACCCAGGATTCCATTGACCTTGGCAATAAGGGCACATTGCAGGGTCATGGATCATTTTCTATCTGCCAGGACTCCAAGATCCTTTTCCTCACAACTGCTTCCCAGCAGGTCCAGCTCATAATTCAGTAGGCGTCTACAGCATACAATACACACGTTAATATAGAAGACGGATGGTAGCTTAAACAGTCATCTTACCTTCAATCATCAGCCTTGCCTGTATAGGAGCTTTTTCTCTGTTACATCTTTCAGATGACCAGGAGAGAATGCTACACGCTATTTAAGAGAGAGGTGAACCACAGATTTGTCATATTGTCTTGTTTTGTTGTTGTTGGGTGGGGACTTTTTGTATTCTAGTTTTAACACTGCCTAAAGTTACAATGGGAAAAGTAATAAGAGAAAAAAAAAACAACAAACATCTCAAAGGAAACGAGTGTAGCCCATGAATCAAATGGCCAACTAAACTCTTTAACTTGCAGGTTTATAAAACTGTCCCTCAGGAGGTTTATCTAGGGGGTTTTCCCCAATAAAGAAGGATTGATGGCAATTACCCAGAAGTTGTTTCTATGGAATTTCCACTTTCTCCATGTCTGATAGCTGTAGCTGCAGCACATGTACTTGATTTCATCCAGCTTTTTTTCTTTAAACAAGTCTGCTGTAATTTGTGCTTCTGTGGCAACAGCTAGATGTGCTTAAATGGTATGTGCTTCTTCTACTTAGCCTTTCGTCATTGTTTTGCAAGAAAATAGCATTATGTGTCACCTTTCATTTTGTTTTGCTATGCTTCTGAAATTAGCCTTCACCTGTGAGACGTTTTGTAAGACTAGAAATCACAACGTTATGGTAAATCTGCTCTTGAATTAGCAGTTACCACATGGTAAAATGAGAAAAGACATTGACATGTGACTAAAATAGTAAAGTATTAACAAAAGAGAACTACAAACCATTACCTGAAATGCCAAATGTGTGAGAATACTTTATTGGGAGGGGGGAAGTACAGGCTTTTAGCATTTTTGGAAGCCTTTTAAAAATAAAAATAACTTAGAATATAAATTAAAAAATATGTAGCGTATAGTTTCAACATACATAACATTAGATCACATAACATCAGAGGTATACAAATGCATGTCACCTTGCTGAGTGCTAATAATCTGAACTGTATATGTCTTTCATCCTTTTGGAAAGTTCATGATCTGTCAATATATGTGTGGTGGATAAAGGCTAAGGCTTGGTCTTTCTCTGCTGTAGTGGGTGAGCTATGCTTGTGATGAGACAACCTGAAGAGAGTACCTAGCACAATTTCTCCCCCTTGAGTTATTAAATTGACATTTTCTTCTCAATTAAGGGGATATAGCAATGCATTCATCCATTAAAATACAGGGTTGTTTTTTTTTAATCCAGGAGCCTAATTTCTGTAGTTGAATATGCCTACGGTCACTGCCATAGGTATTAGAGATAATTTAATGTACATTAGAGAGACAGCTCTTAACTTGTACACATTGCTTCTAAGTGGTCTTGAACATTAAATGCCTTTTGCTTTCTGTGGGCCTATTATCTAGACATTTTCTAAATCATCAGGTCTATTTTATGGAAAGATAAAACATATCTCGCCATTAGTACTTTCATGTGTTCAATTTCAGTCCTGGGAAAACAGTCACAAACACATATATGGTAATGGGCTATTTTAATAACAATGAGCAGGGCTGATGAGATGGCTGGATAATCTATCCCAAGTGAGTACTACAGTCATTAATCCAGTTTCTCAGTGCCTGGTTTTCTGATAGGTGGAGTTCTGGCACTGTTTATTCTCCCCCCTCCCACCCTGATTATCTCTCTAGGCTAGAGGATGACAAATAAGGGATTATTTTCAGTTACTGGGGTGTAAGAGGGTGGGAATGTACAGTGCAATGAATGCTTTGTGTATTTACTTATTTCAGAGTACAAGGGCCTTCTCTTTTTCAGCCTAACACACTGCCTATGGTATATGTCCATACAAGGATTTAATCAGAAAAAGATACAATGCAGAGAAAGCCTGAAGTAATAAACCACTTGATAATTATCAATTTTTTTCCCCTTCAGGTCACAAAGTCTTAAGGTAAGGTTACTTGTATCCTAATTTTTATAGCTAAGCCTATCAAAATAAAACTTTACAGCATATAATAAATTAGCAAGAATTACATTTGATAACAAGCATTAGAAAAAGTCACTTCTACTTGGCACTCATTTAAGGCAGTAAAATGGTACTCTGAGACAGAGCACACAGTAGCAACAGTGTCCACAGCTCCATACTGGTAAGCTTACTCTACTGTAAATAAAGGCAGCAATTACGGCACATTTCTAATGGCTTTGTCCTGAACTTACACAAGGAATTTAACCAAAATTATTCCCTCAGAGGTGTACAGCTTGTGTGAGCAGGTAGCTGAGTTTGAGCTGTTCTTTGGAAAGACGGGTCTTCAGCTAGCATTCCTCTACCTGGTTCTCAGATCATCCCATGGATATATCCTGTCTTTGGCCTTTACTTAAATATTCTACAGTGTCGCCACTGCTTGTTTAAGGTTGCTTATTCACTTTCTCTTCTTTGAAGCTCTTCTCACTGATGCTCAGTGGTCACAGCTGGAGATGGGACCCTTCTGCTTACCTGAGGCTTACAATCTTGCCAAGGTTAGCACAGTTAGCTAGTTAGTGTGGGGTGGTAGAGCACATGCATGGACGTACAGAGGCAAAATACTTCCAGTATTATACCTATTGATGTCAAGCTTTGTAACCTTTCTTTACATACAGCACAAAAACTTTGTTTCCTGATATTTAGGGTACCTACATGGGGACTTCCATTACTCGTTACATGTATCACAGATACAAGAAAGGCACAGCACAGGGAACAACTTGGAAAGAATTTCTAGTTGAGTAATGCATGATAGGTTCCTTGCAGTTAAGCAGAGACTTCCAATTCTTTAAATATGTGCGGTAGCATTTAATTTGTTTCCAATCTTGTACATTAAAATCAGGTCTTTCAACAACACACTACATCTGAAGCTGGCTAGCTTGGAAAAGAAACAAGTGGTTATACTGATTATTTTTTTAAACACTGTAGTATTGACAATATTTACAAAAAGCAAAACAGAATTCACATCTGCATCTGGAAAAGCTTTACCGGCATTCGTGATGCTCCTTAATAATAGAACTGAAGGTGTTCTGATGTAAACTTGTCTTCACTCTTTTTTCCCTTTGTCTTCTGTTGCAAAACCAAACTCTCACAACTTCTTTCTCAAGATTGAGCCCCTCAGCCATTCTCATAATCTCCTGAGAAGAAGGCTTGCTTTGTTCTCCAAAGTGCCTCTCCAGGGCTTCTTTGGCAGCAATACTGGATAAAGAGATAAAATGTCACCTTTAAAAACTTTTCAGACATGTTCAGGCTTTCACCTCTAATTTGGAAGAGTCAAATAAGAGCACTGAAGGTAGTGACTTGTTGTTGTTTTTTTGTTGTTTCTTTTTTCCTTTTTTTTTTTTTTTCAGACATGTTCAGGCTTTCACCTCTAATTTGGAAGAGTCAAATAAGAGCACTGAAGGTAGTGACTTGTTGGTTTTTTTTTTTGTTTCTTTTTTCCTTTTTTTTTTTTTTTTTTAATATATGCAAAGGAAGCCCACAGAGCTTGAAGTACACTGTAGCTATTTGCTGACATGGACAGCATCACATCACACAGAATTTCAGCACAGAATCATTTAAAGGCAAAACTAGTGTTAAGTTTGGTGGCATTTCAGTGGTAATCATTAAATGTATGTGCTTCTTGGTGTTCTCTAGGAGATACAGCTGTTAGCTGTACATGAATGGGATCTCGGGAACTGGAGCAAGCCTGACCACCCATTCTGCCCCAGTCACAGGAATGTCATGGGAGTTCAGCAAATGAACTTTACTGGAGTTATCTGGTTGTATCAAATCATTTGGGTTTACAAAGAGGAAGAGCTCCTTCACTTACAATTTCAGAAATATTGTATGTTGTCTCAAGTTCTGCACCTCATT
This sequence comes from Chaetura pelagica, assembly GCF_000747805.2. Classification (NCBI taxonomy): domain Eukaryota; kingdom Metazoa; phylum Chordata; class Aves; order Apodiformes; family Apodidae; genus Chaetura; species Chaetura pelagica. The sequence goes on along the minus strand of NW_009954614.1, from coordinate 2,274,078 downwards.
TTGTTATAAAGAGAGCACTAGAGTATTTCTAGAAATGACAGATTACAGAAAGATGTTTTAGCAATCCTCACATTTTCTAGAAGTCTGCTTTAGCCTGTTCCTCACAGGCAGCAGTGGTTCAATAAACGAAATAATTTAAGAATTATTGCCAGATAGAATTTGCTTCCTGTTCACATTACATATTCTCATCAAACGAAGAGTGTATGTTACATGCTTTTGTGCCTCCAGGGCGCATCCAAAAGTGGCTTCAGCAGTAGCTGTAATGTCTTTGGACACAAGAGGGCACTTTGTGCATTATTCTGGAAATTAGGAGCAGGATTTCTGTTACAGAAAAATACAAAATATCTGCTGGAGTTCTGGTTAGATTCATTACTTCATCTATAACATGTTGTTGGTCTTTCATTTATAGGTCTATTTTGCAATATTTAGTAACATTACCAGAACTACCTAATTAGTAGCATGGTGTTGTGCAGACACAGAGGTATAGAAACATCACTGGTTTTGACTAACAGTTTCTTAGGCTTTCTGATGAAAATAGCTTCTGAAAATTCAAATGATTTAGTTTTTGCTCAGGGTATGCCTAACCTAATTTAGTTAGTGGGACTTTTTATTTTATGTCTAGTTTACCTTCAAACATTTGTTAAGAATTACTAAGAGTAAAGCTGAAGTTCATCTCTTTTATCTGTTTGATGTCTTCAAACCGAGGTCCTATACTTTCAAAGGAACAGTTAATATTTTCTTACTATGTCAGATTAGGTCCTGAACTTCCCCTCAATTATCTGTGCACTTGACAACCTGCTGTATTTGATACTCCCAGTGCAGTGGAGTTAGATGTAAAAGCAGGAATAATTTAAAAATGCTTAATATAAGGACCAATTTCCTCTATGGCAGTTAAAAAACACCACCAAACCCCACATTGTTAGATGAGCAGTCTTCAGTGGGCTTCTCTCGCCAGGAGAAAACACCTAGGATAGAGATGCTCTCAACTCACAGCTCTCATTCAGGCCATACTGCACAGATTGGGCAAGGTCTTGACTCTGCCACTCAAGTCCTTACTGGCTTGGAAAGAAGATGAGAGGAGAAACTGGCCTCCCAAGAGTAAAGCTTCATTCCCTGTGAGGTGCTGTGATGAGCAGATGAGCTATAAAGCATCTCCCATCCCCAACTCAACCCTAACTGGAGAGCATCCCATAGGAGGAGTATTTACTTTAAAACTCTGAGAGAAATCACATACTCATTTTCCTTGTACCACAGGCAATATGACTAAAAAAAAAAATAATCTCAAGTTAAATGTTAAAGGGAAAGGGCTGTGTTGTGGTTGTGGGGCTTGGAGGCTGCAGGACAACAGAACAGCCCATGTGTCTGGGAAGTGACACAGTACATTGGGAATGACCCCTGTTCAAAGAATAAGCAGTTCCCTGTAACAACTAGGGCCTCGCAGCACCAGAGTTGTGCCTAGAGACAGCCAAATTCCCTTCCTGTGAAAGAATGCTACAGCTCTTAGGAGGCCTTCTGAGTGAATTCCTCACCAAAGATTGTAAGAATCTGGGATATCTAAACCAGAAATAATTCTCATTCTCCCATGTTCTCATTTTACTTATTTGGTATTTTTTTTGGTAATATGATTTACCAGCCTACTTGATTTCTATATAGAGTCGAGGCAAGATAGATGGTTGTTGTTGGCCACCAAAGATGTGAGAAGCAGAAGGAGGTTTCCCAGAACAACATCCTTTTTTTACCATGTGTCTCATTAAAGTGCTTCTTTGGGAATTCCAAATAATGTAATGACAGAAGATAGGGATCCAATATTATAACTAATAGCTTGCTCCCAACTTTCTCAGACATCAGTTCTCTGGCAAAATAATTCAGCTTAATTTGGTATAAGGTAGAACCTCCCCAAAAAAGGAAAAAAAAACAACCACCAACCACCAACAAAACCAAACCTAAAAAAATTAAATTAATACATTTTTAAAAGGATGCTTTGATACTTTATTCACTGTATAGATATCCAGCCCTGACAGGCTGGAGAGGTGGGCCAATGCCAACCTCATGAAGTTCAATAAGGCCAAGTGCAGAGTCCTGCACCTGGGTCCATGCAACCGCAGGCACAAATACAGGCTGGGAGGAGAATGGCTGGAGAGCAGTCCTGAGGAGAAGGACTTGGGGACGGTAGTAGGTGAGAAGCTTGAAGGGGGCCTACAGGAAAGCTGAGGAGGGGCTTTTGAACAGAGAGGGCAGTGATAGGACAAGGGATAATGGTTTTAAACTGAGAGAGGGGAGATTTAGGCTAGATATTAGGAAGAAAATCTTCACTGTAAGGGTGGTGAAAAACTAAAATGGGTTGCCCAGGGAGGTTGTTGATGTCCCCTCCCTGGAGATGTTTAGGGCCAGGCTGGATGAGGCTTTTTGCAGCCTGGTCTAGTGTAAGATGTCCCTGCTCATAACAGGGAGGTTGGAACCTGATGATCTTTAAGGTCCCTTCCAGCCTTAACCATTCTATAATATCATTTAGGTAGAATTGGTATATATATTTTTTTCTTCATATTGAAGTAAGTTGTATGTTGAAAAGAAAATTTTATTTGGGAAACAGTATATTTGGAGCAAATTGGGGGTTTGGAGGGCTATGCTGTTATTTTTCACTGGAATGTTTCAAACTCGTAAAACATTTTGAAACACTAGCTATAAAGAACAGTTATAGTTGTTTTTAATAGCAAACAATGCTTTGATTTCAACCCCAAGAAAAGCATCTTAGCTTAGGGATAATATGTAACAACCTAAATATTTATTACCTTATGGTGGTTCGGCGCTTCCTCTTCCGCTCGTTCACTCCAACTTTTTCATTGTATAAAGCTGCATTAGAAGCAAAACAAGTTACCTTCCACAGGGGATGGAAAACAAGCACAGTTATCCCTAGAAAAAAATTCCCTTTCTTTGAAGACAGTAGAAAGCTGTCAGATAATGCCACTGAATAAAAGCAGCACCACACATATAATCATTTTTCTTTAAGGTGGTTAGTCATTGTTTTACCTCCAGCTACAAATAGCTATAAGCAACAGTGATGTGCCACCAGCAAAGCTGCAGAGTTGGCTCTGTGCTCTATGTACTTGCGGAGTTGTACTTCAGCCCTCTACTTTTACATACCCTGCAGGGTACAGTTGAAGGAGATGGAGCCTATTTCCATACCCCTTGGCTCACCCTCTTTCTCCAGCCGTGGCTCCCAACCCTGGTTTTCATCTGACTCTTTCACTCCACTTTCTGATGGACTTATCTTGCCTTACTTCTCAGAGGCCACTGCCTGCCCCTGTGATCTTACCCTGCAGTTCCATGCTGCTCACGCAGTCACCAGCTGCTACCCACGCCAAGCCCGTTGCAAGCAATTCTTGTGACATGCTGGCCACATTAGGAGAGTCTCTGGGTTCTAGTGCAGTTACAAGAGAAGGAAGCTTTCTACATTTGGCTCAAAGGACACTGAAGTGTGTGGCAGAGGCAGCTACTTAACAGCATTTCCTATTGTTGAATACAATGGCAAATCCAAAATGTAGCATTAAGATCATCACCTTTCTTCCCATGTAAGGTGGGTATTAAACAGTGGTAGTCCTTGCTTTCTCTGTCACCTCCAGGCATATTGCTTCCTAGCATTCACAATTCATCTAGCTGAAAAAGGCTATTCTTTAAATAACCCATTTCCTGCAAACCAACCAGCCTGTTCAAAAGTACCTTTGCCCAGTGAACACCGTGCCTCTTCTTGCAACTGGAAAGTAACTGGGAAAAAGGATGAAAACCCCTTTGCAGCCAAAGAAGCTGCATCAAAAACCTCTATACCATGTTATTCTTCTTCAGGATTTAAAGGCCTCTGTCATAACTGAACTCAAATGCTTTCACCTATGGCCACATCTCTTACACCAGAAGCTGGATGGAAGAATCCTTTGTTAGAGAAGAGTCTCTATAAGCTGCTAGATGGGCTGCCCTGCAGATGCTAATAACAACTCTGACCTAGGCTACAGGAGTGGAGCTAGTATGCTAGAGTGGGGCTGAAAGATAATTCCAGTAAGTGTGTTTGACACATTATATCCAGTAAGTGATGATTCTGCTATTCTGTACCCTCCTTGCTCGCCCAAAAAAGACAACCACAATTCAATATAAGCACACCTTGGTATTTGAAGCTGGTAAAACAAAACCTTAGTATATGGAAGGCACGTACTAGTCTTTCAACGTAAATAGAGGATTTTGGTTTAAATGCAAATCAATATTAAAAGGATTTTAATTTGCTACCTCCTACTTGTTCTGCTTCCTCCAGCCACTTGGACAGTATTGATTTCAGCTTGCATGCATTCTTGAAGCTCAGCTGCAAGTTTTCAAACCGACAAATAGTAGTTTGACTGAATTCAGAGCCATGCACAGCAGCCAGTGCTTCTCCAACATTAGTTTGTGTATAACCTGTCAAAAACAAAGAGAAAAAAGTCACTTCAGAGTTTTCTAGAAAGCATTACTTTCCTTGGGACTTAACCCTTCACTGCTGACTCTTACAAATGGTATGTGCTTCCATGTCTTCAGGATGGGCTTTCTGCAGAGGTCTCAAGCTCACCTTGGAGATGTGTTGAGTCTCCTGTTGGTTTCAGAGGGATCATAAAATAATCTAGTGTAGTTTTACACTCCAAGATTAGGGATTTGAGAAGGATACTGACCCATATCTTTCCTTCTTTCTATAAAAGGAGCAACAGTAATAAACTGACCCCTGGTGGCACCGCTGATCTCCTGTTATTTTTTGTGACAACAAATCTGAAGTTGCAGTTGCTGTGCAGACAATGGCTTTGTAACAGCAGCTCCCTGTTAGGTGCTGTGAATGTGTATCTGCCACATTCAGGGGTCTGGCTCACCTACCCTTTCTGCTTCTGTGCCAGAATGGGCACCATCTCTATAGATTTGGAATATCTTAGGAGGCAGCTTTTAACCTCCATTTTGACTGCACTAACTCTGTGACCCTCAGCCTCAGACCCACAGCCCCATATTCATTTTTTCTTCCCTTGTAAAGCTCAACCTCAGATTAGTTTTCCTGTGCAAACTGTGTGTTTCCCATCAGAGCATTAAGCCCAGTCTGATGGGCTCTGTGCCATTTGTTTGCATTAGAAGAAGTTTTGTTCCCTCACAGATTCAGGATGAAGATGCAGTAATAATTACAGACATTAATAGCTTGACGCCTAAAAAACTTTCTCGTTGTCGTGGCCAACATTAAATGCATCACATACAGCAAAACTGACTAAGTTGGAAATACTATTTTAAACCCTAAATTTTTGTGTCAGGTGCAATTATTTTACCATAAATGGTACACACTAGCTTGCTGGCTGTTGAAATAATGTGTAGATACCTGTAATAACTATAATTTGTTTACATATATCAATCTGGATTTTTGTTGGATGCCTTATTTTGCAAGACACAACGTAATATTGTAAGTGATAATATAAATGTTGCAACTCTTGATTTTGTGTACGAAATGTTCATAAACAGTATGAAGCTGCAGCAACAAATGTGGTTTTTTTCGTACAGTTCAAACAAGGAGATAGGCTTTTACTTTACAATGTACCTCAGTCCTTCTGCAGAAAGAAGGAATTCTCTACTGATGAGAAAGACAGAGCTCAATTCACCTTTTCCCATGGCTAAGATGGCCCAGTGAAAGCAAAGCAGATCACCAAAGACCCTCTGATGTAATCCATCTCGCATCAGCCTCAGTAGTTATCAGGCAGCAATAAGCATACTCGCTGCTGCTGTACCTGTGTCTTGGCACATGAAAATAGATCAGTAAGAGAAGCTTCCCACTTATATGAAAGTTTCCCCATGAATGTCACCTGTTTTGTATACTAAAAATGACATTGCACCCTCCTGTGAGATGGAGCACTTCATGGGGAAGACAATGGATGTAAGAGGTGAGAGCATGTGCTCTCATTTTTTCAGTTGCAGAAAATTTGGAGCTGTGCAAAATAAGGTACATGCTACTTGAGAGTAATTTAATGAACAGCAATAATTTTCACTACACTTAAGACAAATAATTTAAGGGCAGGAAACTTCAAAGACACTTTCTGAGTTCTAAGCTGCAAAAAGCTGAAGGTCATTAATTCTGTGCAGATCTTCTAGGAGTGGAGAAAGTCTGGCACTGCAAAACTGTTATGATTAGACAACTACAGAGACTAGAGCATAAAACATTCAGAAATAATTGGACTTCCATTGGAAATTTTCAACTTTTTGTTTGTGGACACAAAACACATACCCAGCTTTATTCTCCGCAGCTTGAATTCATTAGCAAATTTCTCCAGTTCCCTGATTTCAGGGGAGTCCATGTCGACGGGCTCTTCAACAGACTTGCTTTTTCTGCGGAATTCCTGCTTGAAGTCTGCAGTGGTGGGATCATCTGCGAGGAGGGACTGGTGCATGGGTGTGAAGCCGTGGCCCAGGGCACAGGAGCTGGCACTCAGGGCATGCTCCGGGAATTTGTAAAGGCAAGGGGTCAGGCTACCTGAGCAACACCAAAAAATCTCCTTAGTACAGTTATTCTCTGATGCTACCAAATGAAAACATGCCTTCGTCGTCTCATAATTGACGTGTGTAATATTTATTATGTAACACAAGTAACAGTATCTGAGAGTGAGGATACCCTATGAGATAGTCTCTCTCCTGTCCTCATACATGAAAACAAGTATTTTTCCCAGCCATCCTTTTTCATAGCAAACTGCAATGCACTTAAATAAGATGGACAACAATCCAGGACCTCAGCTGGAATTAAGTGGCACCATGAGACTGATGGATCTGTGTAGTTTTGAGTCACCTAAAATGTGTCAGTCTCTACTTTCTGGTACAGTGAAAGTTTACATGTAAATACAATTTGATGCCCAGATACTACCTTGGTTTAGCTCTGGCATAAAATTTGTTTGAGGAATGTACACAGGAAAGAGTTCAAAGAATAAAACTTAAGCCAAACATATTCAGAATGATCTTTTGTCTTAAAAAGAAATTGCTCAACCCCCCAGAAAAACTATGTCATGATAACTTTTGTTCACAAATACCAGACTTAACAAGCAGATTCAGCTAAGTGTGAAGGCTACTTTTTCACTAGATATATAGAGCTAAAGAGTCTCTGGCCTGAAGGGGAAAGAAAAAATAATTGGAGATATATTAACACTCCTTAGTGTATCTGAAGAAGCCAGTAAGTTCCAGGTTCTCAGGACATCCTTTTCAGTTTTCTAAATGAAATAAAACCTTGTAGCAGAACACAGAATTTCATTAACCTCCCACCCTTCCTCCATTTACTTTTCTTGTCTTCACTGCTCTGATTGCTCTCACCAGCATTGGAGGTTTTGACACCAGGGTAACCACAAAAAAACTCAAATCAAACCAAACCAACCCCCCCAAAAAACCCACAAAACAAACAAACAAAAAACAGAACCCCCCCCAAAAAAAAACAAACCCAACCAAACAAAAATATCAAAACAAAAACAAACAAGCATAACATCCAAATAACCAGAACAAAAACAAGCAAACTTTTTCTAAGATTAAAGGAAGAGACTAAAAGAGAGAATGACTTGCTTTGCAAGGTGCTGACACCATTTACCACATTGGGATGTGGCATGCTGCATGTCTGCAAGATGCGACTCTGGGAGAGACTTGCTGATAGCATCTCTGGAGTTGCAGGCTTGATGCCTAGAAAAAAAGTAAAGGTTAAAAGAAGAAAGGAGAAAAATGAAGATGGAATTACTTTGGAATGAACCACAACTAGCTTTTGAGCAATACTTTTTGTTTGATACCCATTAACTTTTCCCAGGGATCTGTGCAATGTCAGGCATGTTTGCAACAGACACATAAATGAATAATGAAATAGGAGCATTTAGGCATTTGAATCACAGAATTGTCATGGTTGGAAAAGAACCTCTAAGATCACTGAGTCCAACCATCAACACAAAAAAAAATCCCAAACACTAAGAACCACACACACTCCACCGAAAACACTCACAAAATAAAAACCCACAACCTCAGCCAGTAGAGCACGCCCTGAATTGCCACATCTACATGTTTTTTTAATACCTCCAAGGATTCAAGCGCCCTGAATTGCCACATCTACATGTTTTTTTCATACCTCCAAGGATTCAAAATACTGTGAAAAGAGTCTACTCTCTGTCCCTAACAAGTCCCTGTGCAAGTATATTAATGCCAATTTACTCTACTATTTCCTTAATTCTTAAGTGAAATAAAATTCTGAGTTTGATTTTGGATTAGCTCTGGCTCACGATTATCTCCTGGGAGTTGTGTTAATTTGGTTCATGGCATTACCTCATTGACTGCTACTTGAACTTGCACGGAATAACCAATCTTCTTTCTTACTCAGCCTGGGACATGGAAAATTGAGCTGCTAGCATACATTAATGAGGGTAAAAATCCACAATCACATATATGATCTGCCTGCTGACTTCAGCTATCCTTCCATTATGCCTCCATTTTATTTATAGCTCTAGTCAGGGCTGCATCATCCCAGGTACTGGTAGTACACAGGTATACTGGGTGTATTACTCCTCCTTCTTCAAAAAATGATGATTACCAGGGAAGGCAGGCATAGGTGAGAAAAAAAGAGCAGCACTGTCCCAGTCCTAGAGAAATAAGATAGAGTGACATCCTGAGAGACGGAGATGTTTGGGGAAATACTGGGCCTTGGTGCCTATTTTCCAAACTCATTGTTTAGTGCCTTAACCTCATTCCTGTCCTCTTTAAGCCACTTTTTCGAATCAGCCCTTCTAAAGGAAAACTACCCAAGATCAACATGCTAATATCTCACCCAGCTGAGGGTATGTATCTTACCTGCCATCACCCCATATGTAGACGGTTGATTTCCATAATGACAGGAAGGCACAGAGTAATGAAGTCCTGCCAACGTGTTTCCCAAAGTCATCATGGCAAAGCAGATACAGGAGCATGAAGGAGTTTGGAAGAAAGACAAAACAGACAGGACTGGTAAAAAAATAGGTGGGGATACAAGACACAGCCTTTAAATTTGGAGGCAGACAGTACTCTTGAACATGGTTTTTGTGTGCATTCTGTAAACATTTAACTCTGAGTCATAACCATCAGGTTAACACTGCTGGAAGTCCAGACACTTGGCCAGGTGGTCACATATGAGACTGTCAGTATAAATAGTGAGAAACTCTCTGAGCCAAGACCAGAAATGCTCATGTTGTGGTTTCAATGCATTAGTATAATCTATGGGCATAATGCCATTTACATGTACTGCAGAGCAGGGAAACCACTGAAATCTCCAGAATGCCAGTTCCTCTCCCCATCCAGCTTCCACTCCCCATTCAAAAATTGCTCTGTGTTCCCAGAAAATTGATTTGCTTCACTATTGTGCAAACCCCACATTGAACACAGGCACTAAGGAAGGCAATATCTTATGCATGTCTAAAGACCTAGGTTTCCAAAAGCAGCAGTTTGGGACATTTGCTTCAAAGCATCTAGAAGTCTAATTTTCTTAAGTGCCAAGCCACCAAAAACATTTCCATGTTCTTTGGCAGGTTTGTAGG
>NW_009954614.1:2242231-2264359 GCF_000747805.2 Chaetura pelagica | reverse complement strand
GTAGGGAAACAGGATGATAGACTCTGGGCTCTTCTAAAAAGCTAGGCCTATGTCAATATTTTCCATCACCAGCACCAACAAACACAATCTATCTTTAGTGTTTTCACAGGGTTGTTTCAGATCTGTACTCAGGAATCATCAGTGCTTGAAGAATCAAATAATTTTCACTGAATGCAAAATTAGAGATGCTTCTCATGCATAAATAGTCACAGAAATGTATATACTGTTCCCTCAAACAACTTCTATAAGGTATAATATTAAAAATTAATGTTCATGAACATTCAGATATGTAAAACTGCACTTTAATGCACACATTCCAGTTGTTCAAAAGAGTATAATTAACTAGTAATTAGAATCTCTGTTTTTTTACAACAGTAATCATAACAGAGAAATATCCTATTTAGGTATACCTATACAGATATAAAATCTAATAAAATAAACATACTTACACTAGTATAAATGCAGGCAAAACAAAGGTTGCATTAATAATAAGCACACTGTTTAAAGCAAAGCAACTTTTCTGTTGAGATAAGATCTCGGTGTTTCCTGGGTTTTTATTATTTCATAATTCACAGAATATACCTTTTTTGCAAAAAAAAAAATTCAACTTGCTGATAAAGACTTAAAATTAAGTAGTGACGATGACGTAATTTAAATTAAAGAATAACGATTAAAGTGTTGAGGATACTGCAGATCAACTGTATGACATGGTATAACATTTGAAAAGAAGTAAATACATCTCTGTTTTGTGGTGAAGAATTGTTATGTGCATTTAAATGTTTACATTCAATATAAGTTGTTATTCAAAATTCTTTCACATCCACTTTGTGCACAAATATTCCTTAAATGCTTTCACCAGAATGGCATTGTTTATTACAATTTCTGAAACTATGTATGAAATTTGTAAACCTTTACTCATTATAGTTAGTACTCTCTTTCACTGCTTCTTTTCTCACAGGGTCATCTACTAGATGTGATCCTGCAAACAAAATTGAAACGACAATTCAAACTGCAAACCACGGTGGCTATGAAATATCAAAAAACAAATCTGAAGTGGACCAGCAATTGCTTTTGGCTGGCTGTCACCCTATACTTGTTATTATGAATCAGATTAATCTAGAAAATAATACTATGAGAGAGATAAATAAAATTTCCCTCATAAAAAAGTTACATTGTCCTATTTCCTACTACCACCACTAACCAATATTATAGGATATTTCAAACCTCCTGTTTAATGTGTAAGACCCTGTTACCTATCACCAATGCTCAGTTTTCCTTACTTACATGCTTTTTCTTCTTATTAAAATGTTTTATTAACGTTTCAGGAGTAGGTTAGATTCTTGTTAAGAGTACAAATAAGATTCTTACCTTAACGCAATTTCAAATAAATCAAAACTATTTCTTTTTCTGTTCCTGACAGCTTTACATCAACAATTCCTGTATTCCAGAATCCCACTCCTGCAGGTTTAAGGCTGCAAGAAAATTCTGTTTCTCTCTCAGATAATCCAGTGACTACACAGATCTAATATTTAAATACAATTAATTGGATTCTATACACAAATGCACAAAATTAAAAAATGCTGATGAGAATTCCACCACCAATTTGAATATCAAACTTAAATCTAAGTCATGATTCAGTAAGCAATATGCTTTGTAAAGCAATGTTTTTCCTTCCTGAAAGCTTCCTCAAGTGTTACCTGGTTTATTAAATACATTTCCTATTTAAAGTAATTAATATTATTCTTATTGTGATTACATAACAAACAAACATGTAATTAATTTACATTACACTTGTCATGCTTATCATTGAAGACTATATAGTTATAACAACAGTAACAGTGTTCGAACCTCTTCTAAGTTAAGGCACTGGTATTATACTTGAGCCTAATTTTTTAACAAGCTTAGAGAAAGCTAAAAATTTAGCTAAAACACAAACATTTTGGGTTTTCCTGATTCACTCGTCATGCAGAGTTTTGTGAAAATGCTTCTACTTTAATGTCATCCCAATCACACACAGCATTGATACCAAACACTTTAAGCATTTCAGAACTCAATGAATGAGTTCAACCAAAAGCATTACAAATGAGAGTTACTGAGAGCAAGATTCTTTTTTAAAAAGTACCTGTAGACACAACATTGGTGGCATGGTTAGAAACCGGCAGGCACTCTGCAGCGCTGTGATGCATTATCAGAGGCAGAGAGGGAGAAGAGTCAGAATTCAAGGGTACAAAGGTGTCAGATGAAGCAAACGCTTGGCAAGTCATACCCTCCAACAGGCAGAAGAGCCACTTGCCCCTGTTTCCTAACAGAATAGATCCTGTGTGATTAACAGCAGCTCAAGCTCTATCCAGGCTTTCATCTGCATATACATATACAGGAGGGCTCCAGAGCACAGGGAGGTCGTGTGCAGGTATTTATACCACAAGGAAATCCCTTTATCCATTTTAATGTTATTTTCCCAGCAATATTGCTATAAGGCTATAAAGCCTCTTTCCTTCCCGAACAAACACAATACGTGTCCAATTAATGTGGGGAGAGGGGAGAAGAGGGAAACCAGAGACATGATTTGACAGATACTTTAAATTAGGTCTTTTGAGAAGAACAATGACAAGAAAAAAAAATAAATAAGACTATCGTCTCCAAAGTCTGTAGCAATGAGACAGGTACGTTTAATACTAAGTAGTTTTCCACAGTTAACACCTGCCCCCAAAATCTAATCTGGGCAATTGTTTGGAGGGTAACCTGGCTGAGAGCTCAATTGAAAGTCTGCAGAAGTCAAGAAGTTATAGCAAAATACTCTAAATTAATCTAATGCCCAGCAGTTGTAAAGTGATCATTTGTCTTACCATATAATATCCAGAAGGTCCTGGTTTTTATTGTGCTATACACTAAGTAAAAGCTGAAATTACTTGGGAGCAGTAAATAGCAAACAGGTTACCCTAAAAATGGTGAACATTACTGCAGTACACCACAGTCACATATTCTATGTATATACCATACATTTTAAAGGAAAAAATGAGACAGATGGTCTATTTCATGCATTTTTACCTATTATTAGGTAAAATCTATTGATGTGGAAAAGTTTTTTTGTGTTCTGGTTTTTGGGGGTGATGGGATTTTTGGTGTTTTGTGACCAGAGATGCTTGGGTTCCAGTTTTTAATTATTTTATATAAAGATTATTATACTTTCTGTGTGTTTGGTACTCCAAACTGGTTCAAATGTCTGAATTAGGATTTTGACAGCATAGACTTCAGATATATGATAGGGGAGTAATCATACATGTTCTTTTGCCATTTTTCATGGATTATTGCAGAGAAGTGGTAATACATTGAACATTAGGATTTTGACAGCATAGACTTCAGATATGTGATAGGGGAGTAATCATACATGTTATTTTGCCATTTTTCATGGATTATTGCAGAAAAGTGGTAATACATTGAAACATTCTGCAGAATTCTTGATACTATTTTTAGATGTGTTTTGAGGATGGCTGCACCTGAGGCTTTTGAGGAATTTCAGAAGTACTGCATATGGCAAATTGCACATGTGCTGTAGCAATGGTGAGGCTCTATGCTCATAACTACTCTCCATATATGCACATTCATATTGCAAAATATACAAAAACTTTAAAATAATCCTTGTAATGTTATGGAAGATTCTACCATGAAATTAACTGCCACCTATATTACTTAGGGCTTGGTTAAACATAAAATAAAGTCTGTGGACTCATAAGTGCAGTGACTAATGAATGAGAACTGAGGCTTAAACTCTAACATTTCATTCAGCTGAGGGTATATTTGGAACCTATGTAATTCTCAGCTCAGAGCACAGCACTGAAGTAAACTAAGACAGAAGTCAACAATGATGACATTGTCTTATAACACCTTACAGACTATCAACAGTTCTCAAATAATGTATCTTTGTTGTGGCACAAAAACCTCTGTCAACTCCAATGGCAGATGCAAAGCATACTTGGCCAGAGCACTGTACCTCATAGTAAGCACATAAAATCTTAGACAGTTGAGTGGCAATTCAATGATTATTTTAAGCATGTTAACATCTGGTGACCTTTTCTTTCTCAGCAAGAAGCATGGAACATCCACAAAGGGCTTTCCCCCCCATACCTACTTGGAGCCAGTGGAGAAAGAGAAACACTGACAATTACTTTACAGCCTTGTCCTTGACAATTCCTTTTTCTGAAATCTCTACCTATATTATTTAGACTGCAAACTCATAGTTAGATGCAAAGAGGTTGTAGCCCATCCTCAAGTGCAAGAGGCAGTTCAACTCCAGATTTTGATTTCTTCCTGAGGTCAGGAGAATTCCCTTTTTTTTTTTTTTTTTTCAAGTGCTCAAGCTTTCCAGGCCTATACAGTTCATTAGAAGAGGCTGTAGTAGGTTCATGAAGTGTGTTCACCTGCAGAAGCTGGGACCAAGAGAGACTGGAAAAGTATATGTAGTTAGCAATCATGAGGCATTTAAATTTTCCTCAGAGCACAGTAAAAAGCTGTTCTGTGACATCATACCAGACACCACCTCAGATCAGTTTTTCATGCCATTGTTGTTTAGTGTTGTGTTTCATACTGATTAATGACTTGAGTTCTTATTTTGAGTTATTATTTGAGTTCTTATTTGTGCCACATTGCCTACTTCTCGCTACAGGTAATCACTTATTTTTCTTTTAATTTTGATTATGACTGGGTTTTTAGTTATATTCTGTTTAAAATAAAGTTATTTAGCTGCACTGTTGAGGATTCTAAATAGCCAGATTCTGTTACTAATATTACATATAGGCAATTTTCACATTCATCAGATACAACAATTAAGTTCATTTCTAGAGAGATAACATCTCTCCTAAAGTTTTGTTATAACCCTCTGTGGCTATTTTGCTAATCTATTACTTCTTCTGTTCTGCCAAGAATCCCTTGGTGGGGAAGCCATGGCATGCCAGCCACACTTAGCTAGTTCAGCTGGGCTTTAGACTGTGTCTTACTCGAAGTTACCCTATGACACTGTAGATAATAGTGTTTTGGTGAATTTAAAACTGCTTCACAAGGATTTCACCAATATTTGCTCTTCTTATTCCAGCTTCCAGCTAGACTTACAGCAATAAAAACTCTTCTGCTTGTTTTTGGAGGTCCTGTGCCCACATGGACCCAAGAAGCACCTCCTTACCGCCATGCTAAAATCTCAGGTTGTTGTCCAAGGACGCTCCATCCTAGCCATAAGAACATGCTAATCATAAACAAAAAGAATGACACAGTGCTACTGTCCTTTGTCAAGAATCAATCAGACTTTGAGACTGGAGAATTCAGGTATAACTAACAGCAGTTTCTCTCTACTGACTCTATTCTCAGAAGACCAAAGTTCTTTCAGACTGGTAGACCATTAATGGGAAACCTGGAGTGATGGGGGTATTTTGAGTTGCTTGGTTGTTGGGTTTTTTGGGGGTTTGTTTGGTTTGTTGTTTTTTTTAAAAAATCTAAATCTTACAGGGCTCTAAGGGCTACCCAAGGTTCTTTTTTTCCTCCTCAGAAATTAACAGGATGTGCCAGCTTATCTACAGCCTAGACCTGAAATACTCTCCCCTTACTTCATTGTATGATCTACAACTCTGCTCCCTCCAACCTGCAGTCTGTGGTCAGGTCTTCAAAATAAAGGCAGGAGTTTACTAATAAAGCCCAATCACCATCTGAATCTCAACATTCAGCATCCCAAGCTTGGACAGCTTATGGAAACCAAATGGATGTGTCCTTTTCTGGTGAGAGTACCTTTTTAATGAGAAAGGCTTCACTGGACATACTCAAGTGGACCAAGAAATACGCATGGAAGCTATTATCACCCAGAAAGCCCTCTCTTCTTTTATTTCTGAATTGTTTTCTAATAGTTAAAAATAGGAGAGTAATAGTTCAGCTGAGGGTTTCTGCCAGTAATTTTAGACATGAAATTACTGATTCAGTAATTCACAATTCAGTAATTTCTGCTGCTGCTCACTGACTGAAAGGGACTGTCCCTTTCGTTTACTTAAAAGTGCTCTCAAAAATTCAGTGGAGGTTTTCTGCCCTGAGACACAGAGCCCATTTTCTGTTTAAACGTTGGTACATGCCACTGTAAAGCCCATCTCTCTCCTTCTGAATCCTCAGTTGAAACTGAGCTTTTAAGTACCTGTTACTTCTACACAGAGGGCCAGGGAAAACTAAAATTTGTAATGACTGAGCCCTTTTTTCACACTGTCCTTTACTGGATAATGCTGAGCTCACTTTAATTTCTTCTCTTAATTTACCTGCAACTTTTTTACGTTATGTGGGAAGACTGATGCTTTTCCCCCTAAAACTGTTCTGATTGAATACTAATATACTGAACAGAACCTTCAAAAAACCTTTAAGATTTTGTTTAGACAGACCAAAGTGGTTTGTTTTCATGGCAGAAATATCCCTTCACATGGCTTTCTTAGCTTAGAGATAGCCTTTCACCGTGAAATCTCAAGACTGTCTGTGAGACAGTCAGGGAAAGCACCAGACTCACAGAAGCACAGCACCTCTGTTCCCAAGAGATTACCCTATCCTGATCAACAACATGGATTTTTCATTTTATCTGTGCCAGCACTACAGAATTGCAAAGGAAACCAGGAGCAATGTAGGTCTTGGCAGCAATATTCCTTCGTTCCTTTCCTAAGTCTCCAAGATCTTATTCTAGATAAGTTACAATATAATGCTTGTTCAAATAAAGAGCTTGTAGAGATGAAAGTCTACAAGCATAATCATTACAAAACTCCTAAGACTGAAACATATCCCACTCAAATAATCACCCATATGTACATCTGCACTCTGGAGAGAGGCAGTGTGTATGCACAGATATATATACACTCATGCATCTATGCATCTCTCCTTCCCACTAATGCTTCTTAGAGAATCTCTGGTTCCTTGGGCAGTAAGCTTCACTTTTGCTTTTACTGCAAATGAGTTGGGGGATGTTAAACTCTTGCTGTTTCTGACATCACTACAGCTTGCATCTTGTCACCCTTGTACATTTTTGCATAATGTACTTGTATGTAAAAATTCCACTGTGATATGTTTCATTTTTTATATAGAATATCTAACTTTGCAGGTTTTAATTCCATAACGTCATGGTTAGCTTGGTTACTGAGTGGGTCAAAAGAGAAAACTCTCTTCCGACTTGTTTCTATTTTGCCAGTAACCGTCTTTTTTTTGGATACACAATAGAACAATGAGTTGAGCACGCTCCAACTACATTCCAGATTTCCAGAGTCCCAGCTTTCCTGGGGCTTTAAGTTGTGTCATTCTTCTATATAGGGTATTTTTTTAATTCACCTGACATACCCTGCACTGCCCAGCAGCCACACAAAGCTGAGCAGGCTGTTGAAACTGTTCTGCATGAAGCATCCAGGCTCTGCTCACTCAGTGCTGTGTAACAAAAGTGTCTGCAAAACATGCTGGAGGCCATTTCACGTGCACACAGACTCCAGAAGATCCTTATTGTAACAGCAAGTGCACCATTCCATGTCTCCTCATGTCAACCAGGTGGCACACTTGGGCATCAGCTGTCAGGCAGAAATACTCAGTCATTGCTGCACGGGTTCCATGGGAAAGCTGGTCTGTGAAGCCCACAGTAATGGCAAAGGCAGCCTCTCAAATACAGATGCTTGGGCTGCTCCTCAATGTCACAAGTGCACTTTGTTTTTCAAGGACTTGCTTTCACAGAGTGAGTGGTCCCAAAGGTTTTATCAACTGTAGCTGGAAGTACTGAGCATCACAAAAAGACAAGGCTGAGAGAGATTTCAGCACATTTTAGAATGTAAGCATTAAATGTGCTAGTATTATCATACAAAAACTGTGACCTGGATGGCAGTAAGCACTAGTGATAAAATTTCACATGCTGTGTCATTTTTGAAACAATTAAGTATTTTCAGTAGTTCACAACTTCTTTAAAGATCTGCATGTTGATACAATACTTTCCCTTATTTTTACTATGCAGAAATATCTTCAATTGAAATTACTAAATACTAAAGACAGAGGGATATTATAGATTTATGGTTTACTTCCCATACTGTAAATGAAAAAGATATCTCCAAGTATATTGCACTGTGCACAGGTGAAAAAAAAATCTTCTTTCTTAGATGAGACATAAATGGACTAACTGTCAGCATATGCCATGGATGGTTTCATCCACAAAGGATGAGGAGGGTGGGACAATTAAACATTTTCAAGGAAGACACTTTCCCAGGGATCAGCACAATGCAATTCACTTTTAAAAACCTATAGATGGCTTATTCAATCTTGCTGCCGAAGTCTGGTTTGTTGGAGTCTGAGTAAAAAACATGTGTAATTGCATTAGAGCAAACAATAGCCTTAAATCCTGATTTAGTCCAAGTGGGACTACTTGATAAAGATCATAAAGAACTCAAGATTAGTTGTTTCTCTGAACCACCTGTCCTTAACGTTAGATCATCTCTGCAGAAAAGTGCCCCTGAACGTACAGCACAGACATGATCTGTTATCTGCAGGGAAAGGTGTTGTTCCCACGGCTCTCAAAGAACAATCTGAGCCTTGTTTTCAGCAGCTCCTCATACAGTGAGCATCATAAAGTGTGTATAAAATTATAAATAAAATCTGCAAACTTATTACCACAGATAAACAAGTTCCACTGCTTTGTTTCGTGCTCCCAGCCAGGCTGGTGCTTCTCAAAATGTTACACATTGCACATACACAGCTGGAGAGAGATCCTGACACTTCATTGCCCATGCTCAAGCTCAAGTTCATTCCACTGTAACTCCAGTGAAAACCAGTGTAGGATCAGCCTGCAAACAGTTACGAATGGGTCCACCCAGTGAATCTATACCAGACATGATCTAGCCAAATATGTGTGGAAAAAAGGTTATAGTTAGCATTTTAAAAACATTTACAAAATACTACCATTAATAATAATGTCACAATTGTTAAAGGACAGGTTTTAACTCAGATGTGTTATGGCTGACTCATCTTCAGTTAATTCAGGACCCACATAACATCCTTTTCAGTGGCAAAAATCTGTTTTTTCCACATAGTATTTCATTTGGAAAATCTGAACTTTTCCACACAGGATAAGATTTTCATATACTCGGTTATGAATTTAAATCCACAGAGTGGTATTTCTAACAGCCTAACTTTTCAGCCAGCACTCTTATTACTGTCCAAGAGACTTCTTTCATTTATTCTTGGATTATTTCAGAAAGGGTATCTTTATCACCCAAAAGCTTCTATCATGCAAACATGTGCTTTTGCTATGGTAGCCAGACCATTAATTAATTCGCAGTTTTCCCTTCCATATTACAAGACAAGCATGGCTTTCACGAAGCTTTTATAAATATCTATGTGCTCTAAATACAGAGTAAAGGGTACTGTCAATCTTGCAAATTCTGCATGGTCTAGCTGCATCTAAGCTGAGTTATCAATTATGAATCAAACTTCAGCAGTCAGAAGATATATTTCTTGATATTTTCAGATTCAAGTGTGTTCAACTACAAAAAACTACTTTCAAAAGATTAGTTATTCACACCATATATGTTTGTTGAAACTCAGTTAAAACAAACAACAAGAAAATCAGAGTAGCTTCCTAAGGCTCAAACATTGTAAAGCAGTATCACCTGCTAAGACTTGGATTTCACAATACTTTCTTAAGAACAGAAAAACACCCCACATGGTAGCTGGGCAAAAGTAATTGTTAGATATGTTTGTGGTTTTTTGCCTGCTAAATGGTAACATGAACTATTCGGAAAACTCTAACATTTAAAAGTTACTATAGCACAGAAATTAGTTACATTCATTTGTACTCTAAAGGTCCCTTCACATTCCTCAAAACATTGCAAATGTGCATCCCCTACTTCTTAGTTTATACTTTCATTAGCAAAATAGTTTCTCTCCAAATGCAGTTAATAAAAAAGTCATGTTTATTGAAAAAAAAAAATTAAAAAAGAATGGAAGGATGGAGAATTGACCAGCTCCAGGTCTGAAATGCTATGAAAATGCTCCAGGAAAATGATAAAGAATGAGTGTAAGCACACAAAGATGAAGAAAGTACAGAAGAAGAAGCAGAACTAAGAGAGAGAGCTTGCCAGGGTAAAGCTGCTATCCCAGATCCATGAGATCTTAAAGCTCTCCCCAGAAAATGCCTTGGAACCACCCAGATTGTCCATCCATATAGTTATTGACCTAATATTGAAATTCATCAACATGAGGTATAGTCTCAGACCACATGACCTAATCTCTGCAGTTTAGCTGTGAATTAGTCCATTTACTATCAAAGATGACAAGAGCTGTTAGAATAGCCAGAATCTAACTGGGAGTAAAAACTTACCCAATCCAAAGTGCAAAAATTCACCAATCATAGCTTTTTCTCAGAAGCTAGGTTTATATAATTAAGCAATTGTATTAAACAATGACAATGAACAAACTTCCAAGTATTTTTCTTGAAAGTATCTTCTCTCCAAAAGCAATTTTTTTTTTTTCCTTCCCAGAGAGGGCTCTGAATACTAGCCTCACTATCTCTTGAAAGGATTTCAGAAATTTCCTTCTAGAGGTCAAAAATCCTGAAAGGATCAGAGTACATTTAAAGGCTCAAAATGTTCTTCTGTAGCTGTTTATCACAGAAAGATACCTTCAGCATTACAGTCTGTGTCTTCTTTGAGCAACATACTCCTTCTGTGTTTTCCTGGGAAGATGAATGTAATGATCTGTGTTTAGCCCCATCTCCATCTCTTGGAAGAACATGGGAAAGTCCTCACAAGCATCTTAATGCCATTCATGCCACATGGGGAAAGAAAGTGTTTTACCACATTTTCTTTATGTGACCTCATCTCCAGCTCTTTACAATTAACTTAATTGGAATGAATATCAAAGAAACTTTGGTAGTCTAGACGTTTATTATAAGCTGCCAGCAATTTCACATGGTTCACAGACAGAGGCACACATGTCCCTCGTACACCCGGGCCTCTCAGGAGAAGTGTGAGAGGTGTGCAAGACGTAACAAACGAAATCACATTCTAGGACACTGATTCATACTTTTACCCATTGATCAACTTCATTGGAAACTTGGGACAAGGATAAGTTATGTCTCAAGGGAATGAGAAAGCAATTCAGAATTTCAGAAACTATACCAAAGGTCTTACCTAATGCTCTGGGCATCTTTGATGAGCCTTCATAAATTCAATGGTTTTGTTTGGTTGTTGTTTGTTTTTTTTTTTCCTTTTTAATTGTCTGAGGTTGTTTTAGATAAAATTTTCAAAATTTTTTTATCTGCAATATTACCAGTGCTGCTTAATGCAGATAGTACACATACCTTAAACAGAATAATTAGTGGGAGGAAAGCTTTCCAGACAAACTGCAAGTTCAGACATTCACTCTTTTAGGATTAATCTGAATTTGTGATAATTTATAGGATTGCAATGTCACTGAGTAAGACTTACAGTAGTAAAGGCACAAGATAAATCTGTGAATTTTTCTGAAGTTATTTTGAATCTTTTGAGGTTGCTGCCTTTTTTTTTTTTTTTTAACAGTTTTAATACTTCAGATCAGAGTTTATACAAATATATTTTGCTCTTTTTTACAAAGATAACTGTAACATTCATACCTCATCCTGAAAATTTACCTATATTCATCTGAGTTCAGTCTAATTAAAATGACAGCAATGAACAAGGAAAAAAACAAAGAGCCCTAAAATCAGACTCTGAAATACATTCAAAATACTAGGGTCAGACTTTTATATCCTCCCTGAGTAGTACCTTTAGCAGTAAACAGTCCCAAAATATTTCAAAAACACTACTCAGTACAAGTACATCTGGTAATATCTGGGCTAAATGGGATTTTCTGATTTGATAAAATGATTAGTGATGAGAACTCAATACATGGGGCTAAGTGATAAAATAATACTGCTTTCTTTCATTATCAGTGTAAAATAAAGGTCATCAGCTCGTTACAAAGATCAAGACCTAAAAGAGACTATTATATGAGCTCCCAGAAAATCCTACTCATCTCTATTCATACCTGAACTTTGCCTGCACATGCTGCATTGATGAATATTAGTGTATTAGACAGACAAACATCATCAGCTCGACACGGTCAGTAGTTTTGAGTTTCATGACCAAACAAAACATCTTGCGAGCAAAGTGATTTCATTAGCATATTCAACCACTGACTGGCTCAATCTGAGGGTCATTTGAAATTCTTTGAAATAGGAGACAATTTTAATTCTTAAATCTCTCACAACATTTAAAATGCATTATTCTTTAGGAAAGTATTTCATAACTCTCACTAAAAATTTAATCCACACAACTTGATTAATCATCACCAGGCAATGTTAAATCTGAAAATGCACCTTCTCAGTAAAAGAATAATCATCATAGTATCTCACCACTTCGCCCTTCAATATGTCCTTCTGTCTGAAGACCTTGTTGTTGTCCCCAAAAGTATTATTTCCACTGTATGGGTGAGAAAAATTACTTGTTAAGTATCTTCCCTAAAAGAATACAAAATCTGTGGCCATCCTAGGTGTAGCAAAAAGATCTATCAATGACATTTTGATCAACGCTTCACTTATAAAACTATAGTTTTGAAATATATTCCTGTGCCATGGGGAAAAGCCTGAAGTGTCTCTCTAGGTGGACATAATGACTCAAAATTCCACTTGCTCTTCCTGGGATGTGTCCAAGGGCATATTTTTCCAGTCTTCAAATTCCAAAGCTGTTGTCCAAGATCTGAGCTGATTCAGTCTCAATGCAAATAGACAGCTGAGAGGACATCTTCTCATTTCAATTATAAGCAGATTATAGGAATTATAATAACCCCCATTATAAGAATGGGGGTTAGGGAGAGGAGGCTTTCTGATTTTTTTCCAAGTGAGATGGAAGCTTATTTTGTTCATATCCACACCTTCTTAAAATCTTACTCAGGATTTGTTCTTTCTCCCCAGGGCAAGTATTTTAATGCTTCTCACTGTAAGTGCATCTACAGGCCTTTCACAACACCACTGGTCTGCTAACTAGGGCCTTGTTCTCCTTTTAAAATATCCTACCACACTGGTACTGCCCTTACAGAAACCATGCTGGGAGGCAGGCACAACAGGGCTTGGAAATTTCCTTTTAAATCACAGCACTACATTTTAATCTGACAGAGTACACATGTAACACATGGTGCGAAGCTTCTTACTGTACCAGCAGGCGTGTTGGCCTGAATATTTAAATAAAATACCATGCAACTTGCCAGGTGTTACAACAAACAGGCACAATTCAATCATGTATGTGAGAGGCAGGAAGCAGAAGAAGGGAGCCTTTCTTCTTCTTTAAAGAGATTCAATACAGACAAATGAAATTCTAAATTTAGCTCAACAGCATTTAGACCTTTGAAATCTCTTTCTTCCCATGCAAGGAAGCCATATGGGGAGAGCAGTTGTTGGCTGTGGGTAGGGAGCATGATGCTCAGCTCAGTGGCTCAAATATGGGTGACCTCCTCTGCTTAACCTGCCAAGCCATTCCCATTTTGGGACTGCACAGCATCTCAGGATTTGGGCTTTTAGGGAATTGTCCATTAGAACACACTTGCAAAAGATGCATGAAGTCAGAGGACTCTCATAGTACAGAGCCAAATACACACACCCTAGAGACTTCAAACGTAATTTTTCTTGGCACACTCCCTCCTTTGATGGGAAAGATTTTACCACAGCAAAATTCCACCATTCACCATTACAGCCTCTCCTGCATAGCTAAGGGTAGGGAAGGACCAGACTGCAGAAGCTGACTGCCATTCTCTCCACCCTCTACACCATTCACCATGATATTGCAGTGGATGAGAAGTTATTATATTATAGAAGTTATTGCAGGGAAGGCATAAACCAGTCCCTGCAGTAACTTAACACCAAGAAACACAACTAACATTCTTCATAAGTCACTGTCAAACTATTTGGTGTCTTTTGGATAATAAAAATCCATGTGTGATGCTGCATAAGAAGTCAGTAATACAAAGGATTCAGTGCAGACTATGTACTCCAAAAGTGTTACACAAAAGGAAATACTAACCTTTCCTACATGCTCTACCTGGACAAAAGGTGTGAATATACAGAAGTAAATGAAACTCTTTTATCTACATAACACAGCCTAGGAAGATCACTAACACGTCCCCTTCCTGTTCACCCTCTCTGGTTCGGATCAGTATGAATGAGTATTTTCAGAAGCAAAGGGGAAGCAACCACAGGGAGGTGGTTTGCAAACAGCATCTTCGGGTTCAGCATGGTCTTCAGGTCTATACTGATAATGGTGCCATATCCCCACCACTGCACTGCAAAACATACTTGCAGTCGTGGACATCAACAGTTCAAGTGAAGAAAAAAACACACACAAAAAAACGGGAAAGGCCACTTTTACCAACCTTTGTATAACACAATCCATTATAAACCACAAGAAAAAACAAGCACCTATGTGAAACATGATACCCAGTAAAACAACCTAATTGAGTGCATATCAACCAGAGGTTTTTAGTTGACCAAATAGATAAGGAATTTTTTCACTTTTCTTTCACCTTGTTACTTCTTTTTGCGGTTTCTTCCTCTTTTCAGACCCTTCTTCTCCCCCTAGCTTGGAACTGGTTATAGTTCACTTTTCTAAGCTCCCTCCAACTACTCAGTTGAGTCCACACACGGTGCAAAAATCACTTGCATCACAGGACACAACCTTTTTCTTTTTGTCCAGTAAAACTTAAAAGTTGAAAAAAAAAAATACACAAGATACTAAAAAAAGAGCTGACATGTCTGAAAGAAAGCCAGCTTTAGCACAGTTGTTCAGAGCTTAGGTACAGTCTAACCTTTTTATGTTTAACTGGAAACAAATTTGAGAGGTACATTATTGTTTCCTCAATAAAAATAAGAAAGTAAGAAAAAAAAACACACCAGCAAATCTCTTGTCACAAAACCATGGTAAAGGTGAAAACCATCACTGTTTTTTCTGACAGGTGGCATTTGCCAGAAGCCATTCATAGTAATACGACCATATTCCAATCCCTTTTCTTCAACATTAGTTTTATACACAGTAAGTTGATTTCTTCCAAAACTTCCCTTTGCATTGTCTCAGCCCGACTAAAGAGCTACCTCCCCTGTAGGAAAGAGACTTCATTAGACCTGAATAAACCCCAGCTCTGAATTTTCAGTCTTGTCACAGGGTTTGCCTCACCGCTCCCCCCCCACCCCAACAAAGAGCAAAAAGAACACAAAATCAATTCACTTGTCTCTATCCGGGCATACTGAAAACACAATGACTTTTCCAAAAACCGGAAAAAAATACATCTGATTTTTTTAACATCCCCATGTTGATGTGATTCACAGCTATTGTTATTTATTCTGCTATAGAGCTTTCATGCAAATAATCAACCGAGCAATTTGAATGATGAATTAAGTCCTTATGATGAAATTCAGCCACTCTCAGTGACTGTTTTATACTAGTCTGAAACAAATTACCTTTGACTTCACAAAAGCATTCACAGGGAAATACAACTAAGAAATATGGCACTACAGAAAAAAACATATGTTGCTAGTAAAGCCTAAGATAACTTATTGTCTCCACACAGCAAATGCGGTACCTGAGCAGATGATTTCCACAAAGCCATCTCTTAATCTTTTTCTTAATCCAGCACTCAGACTCGTCTTCATGTTTGCAAAATATAACCACTCGCTCTTTTTCCCAAAACTGTTGAAAGCACGTCCATATCATCTACAGGATATTCTTCTATATGAATAGCATGATGTATTCCCAACAGCAAACCATTTCTCAAGAGGCAAGAAATTTATATAGAGAATAAATAAATTTATAAAATGAATACTTCATATTTAAAGAGAGAACTAATTGATATTACTAAGTGCCTCCACCTGTCAGAGGATTTTATTAATAGCTTAGTTTTAAATAATCATTCTTACATAAAGATTGCTTATTTAAATCTTCACTATTTGTTCAGTGGTTAAGAATGATATAAACCAGTAAAATACCACATTAGGTGATGCCTGTTACGAAAGTATCACCTCTGTAGCAAAAGATAGTAAAGTGGTGATAGAAAGGATATATATCTTGACACAAAACTATTTGCCATAAAAGAGGCAAGACTTCATTTTAGTGAGTTTGGATTTAAACATATGAATAATCCAGTATGATTTTCCATGTTTTTACATTAAACCACGTGTTAAAAATAAGGGTACTATTCTAATTGTCATTTTGGTTTTGCTCTCACTGCGGACCTGTCAACTCCTAGAAGGTATCTTCTGCAAGATCAGAATTTTTCCATGATCAAAAATCATCTTGTAAGCATAGGAAATTCATGGGCAAAAATGATAAAGGTTTACAGTATCTATTTGTTTATATACAAATACATAGGCATACTTCACAGCTTTGCTTTTGACAGAGAATTTGAGCTAATTGTGTGCTTATGTCATAAAAACAGCTGAGCAAAGAAACTTTAATATCCATACAGCCTCTTTCAAAATTAAGAATTAAGATTTGTTAATTCCATGAAATGACACCCTGACTTAATAATTTAATAATTTTCATTAATCCTAGCCACTCTGAGAAAAGCTGAATAAAAAAAATATTAGCAAAACTGGCATAGTAGAAGTAACAAAAGAAAATGTTTTGACATGTTTTCAGTCATATCATTAAGTACACATCTGAAAAGTATTGAGAGCACTGAGATACCAGGGCATGTGAGGTTAGCACAATAACTGGTACAGAAAATAAATATCCATATGTAGTTAACTGCCACACAAGTCTCTTTTTTTGCTGTTCTTACACAAATGCAAATTAAATCTGGAATACTATTCAAAATAATTATTTTCAATACCATTTTCAGAGAAAATATTGTTGAAATCTTCCATTTTGAAAGTTTGCCACACTTTTGCAAGTTTAGGGATTTCAGAGCTTTTGTTCCAAACTTCAAGCATGCCCAAACACCATTTTGCATAAAGTTTGCTTTTGACAAATTAACACTGAACTCTATATATAAACAAGGAAAAAATTACCCTCCCTCTCCTTAATTGGATGAAAGTGAATTATGTGAAAGCTGGACTACAAGTCTGTTCAAACACATCAGCTAGCTCCACTTTCCTCAGCTGTCAACGTGAATTAATACAGAGAGGAATATTTTAATAAAGGTCAACTTAAAAAAAACAAACAACACATTATGCCCATTTTTGAACATTTGTCTGTTTTTTGAGAATGTCTAAATATGACAACCTTCTTTTAACTGAAATTTGAAAAGCAAAAGGTGATATAAGAATATGTACATCAATCTGGATTTAAGCCAATAGTTTTTGCATTTTCTTGTAGTGAGAGCTACTGCATACTTTAAATACAATATCTCAAAATATACTTTAAAAATCACCAAAAGTTGAGGTTCAGTGCGATCTCTAACTATAACCTTTGAATGAAATTCACTGAGGAAAAAGGTTATTTGTGTAATATACAGAATTTCCTTAGCAACTGGTTTACCACAGAATGAAATCTCACAAATCTCACTAAGTATACTCAGTACCTATCTACTTCCAGTTTTCCAATGTAAACCACACATATATTTAAACTCTCTCTTAGCACCTCAGAATTACTCTTCCACAGCTTAAATAGTTGCAAGTCTTTTAATTTATTTATTTTTTTAATGAACTGGTGGTCAACATTTTGATTATTAACAACACCAGTCAGCCACAGTGGTCAATAAAATGAAGGAGGATATTCAGATACTGCAGTATCAATATCATTACTTGAGAGAGCATAGACTTGTGGACACATGTAACAGATAAAGTCACATCAAATACTTAGAAAAAAACTTTGGTAATTAGGGTTAAATTAATAAAACCAAATTCCTTGGCTTTTTTTTTCTTTTCTTTAGTAATTGAAAAATGAAGGACGGACAAAATGGATTTGAGATTCATCTTTCATAAAAAGAAGTAGCTGGCAGCATTCAGTATGCCTTGAATGCCAGATTTTACAACACAGAATATTTTCTGTAGAAAAAATGGCATAAAAATGAATCGGATGTTACAAAGACATCAATTATGAAAAGCTGTGTACTCACATGCACATGTGCACACACACTAATCTGTTCTATATTTGTACTCTTTCCATAGCATTGGCTTGAATTTTTGGCACATCAAAAATCAAAAGTAAGGGACCTTTGTTTCAGCAGGCATTTTGTATCTATATTCAAACTAAAGCACAGTGGGTAAATTAACCCCGTCATAATCAATCCATTGTTCAATTCCATGTAGTCTTCATTTAGTTTTTCTATAGAGGGCCAGATATAATACTGCCCAGAGATTTTATGTGTACATTTGCACCATTACTCTTCTCATTTTAGAACAACAGGGGATAAAATAACGTGACGAGGTTTAGTTCTCAAACTCAATCAGATACCATAAAAATTATAGGCTGGTCTCATTGCCTTCTCCTTTATGTCAGTGTAATACTTCAGGCAGAAGCATGAAATTCTTTGTGATGTACTGGCACCTACTCACTCTACAATTTGAGGAACTGATACCCGAGATTCATTGCAAGCTCCTCTACAGAATTTAGGTCAGGATTCACAAAATAATGAGTGTTAATCAGAAATGGAAACTCAGATCACCCAACTCTCATCGTCTTGCTCTAGCAAGTGTCCCATACTTTTTCTTTCCCAACATCACACATACTTAAGCTAGTCTTATCTAAATACCTCTCTCATAACATGCTGATCCACTTCTTAGAAAGTAGAGCTACAAATTAATGGCACAAGTGAATATGCCTATTGACATAGCTCAAGTTCACCTCCTTCAACAGGGGCCACTCACGATTTGGACCTCACTCCTGACAGCAGAGACATGCATAAAGCTGCACGTCACTATCGAGTAAGACTAAACTCTTGTGCAGTGCTGTTTACCACAGTGGGCTTTGCCATCCTAAACAAGTAAGGGATGGTCTCTGTTATTTTTTTTGATCTTAAGGTGAAAAGTCTTGATCTTAAATTGAAGTGGGTTGCTATTTAAGAAAGATAAAGAAATGTTACCCTTTACTCCTACCTATTGATCTAGGACCACAGGTAACATGCATGCCTGGAGCAGGTGATTTGTTATGAACGCTAAGAAACAGGTAGCTGTTCCACCATGCCCCAAGGGCAGTTCCAGACCCATGAGCAAACTGCTGAGAGCATCAGCTTTCTGGACTCTGCAGTCTCATTCATTGCACTGTATACTGTGTATTTTACTGGTGAGCAAGAGTTCTTAGGGGCACACTGAGACATAATCTTTGAAAGCTTTAGGCTTACAGTGGTAGTTATTTGGACTGCTTTTAAAAAGTATCTCATCTGCACTTATCGAAGGAGAGGGAGATTTGCCAATTAAAATACAAGTGCAAGAGCATAATGTTCTCCTGTGACCAGCAAGGTTTTCCTTACACCTTCCTTTCAATTCTCCTCTTCCTCAATCAAATAGCATATTTAGTATCTATCCAAAGTCAGTGTCATATACCAGATCTGAAACATTTTGTACTCAGATATGTTCCTCTGCTGCAAAGCAGTGAGGAGTGTAAGGGTTCTATGGTCTCTGCTGAAGCACCAGCCACTGTGACAAATGCTACTATAGCTTGATGCAATTGCATTAACATCAAGCCTCTGACCTCCAGTTCTGCTGGGGCTGTGCCCAGTTCTCATTCATTCATTTCTCACATGCTCCTGCATTTTATTCTGGGTAGAACAGTAATCTTTGTGGCATTGGCTATATTGTAAAATAATAAAGATATTCAAGGAAAAAAAAAAAAAAGTCAACCTTACCTTCAGAGTAAATTTTATTACATGTTAATGAATCAACTTGTTTTGCTTGCCATAAGATCTACTGGTTTGGGCAAATCAAAACCAGTATCTGCTTAGGCACACGTGACATCTGCAAAGTCAAATACTCAAAATGAAGATATCCCAAAACTAAGGATACCTTCACCCAACTACAAAATAAACATGTCCTGAATAAGACTCTAGTGGCATTAACATTCATAGGCTTCACTACTGTCAATTCTTTATACATTTGAACCCTTTTTGACTTACCTTCTTCAGTCTGCCCCTTGTGTCATGTTATTCAGAATACCTGTGGCTCTTCATCACTACTGCACTCACCTCACCTTCTTCAAGAACTTCATCAATATTCATTATTTCAACTTTTTAATCTCCAGAAAATGTTTGCTGGTTTGAAGCAAACTAGTTTTGCAGTGCTATTCCATTGACCAAGCAAAGACCAACTTTCAAAGATATGTTAAAACACATCTCTCTCACAAAATAAAATCCAGATTCCAAGTTTTAATCTTGGGAACAAAACCAGAAGCAATTCAAGATAGAGATTTTTTTTGTTTAATTTGTTTGTTTGTTTTCAAACACAATCATTGCTCTTCTCTTACAATAAGGAGAAGTGGTGAAAGTATCCATAAAAATTATTTTGAGACTTCTACTGTACATGGAAAATTTCATTCTGATTTGTCAAAGCCTGACGGTTATAAATAACTACAAGCAAAATACTGTAAGACAAAGGGCTAGACAGCCTTAAAAACAGGCAACCCTAGCTATAACTCAACTGATTTTTTCACCAGGGAAGAGAAGTCAAAACCAACACTTTCACAAATTGAAGGAAGGATGATGATGATGAGGATGATGATGATGATTATTATGATGATGATAATAATAGTTGTTATTATTGTTATTATTAGAATCATCATAATAATTTTAAAAAAGCAGAGGGAACCCCATGTCCTCCCTCTCCCTGTAGCTATACAGAGAAGGGAAGAGGGAAAGCAGGTCCCATTGCAGAGCCACCCCCATGAGCTGAAATGCTCAGATACTTCTGAAAATTATTTTTGTGCCTGTTAGGGGCAAATGACAGGCAGGTACAATGGTGTGGAAAAGAACCAGGCAGCACATGGTCTTCAACTAGACCTCTCTGCTATGGTAGGTGCTCTTCAATCATTTGACCTGCAGGTCCTTACACAAGTTATTTGAATAGTCTCCCCTTTCCTGCAGTTGCCAGGAGAGGTCTCAGACCTCACCCGTACACAGCTCCCGCTTCACAAGTCATCAAATCTCTGCTCAAGCAGAAAATGGCACACACTCCACAGGGTTTTAAATTATTAATTGCCAGGAGATAGCTGATAATTATTGTACTGTGCAAAAGTACACGTTCTGCAGAAGACAATGAGATTAGTTCCTGAAAAGGGCTGGCAACCCTAAGCTGGTCCAGCAGCTGTCAGCACAGAGATGCAGCACACACCAGCAGCAATCCCCGTGGGGCCCTTGCGCCTTTCTGAGAAAATAACAATCCCCCTGGCACGTTTGCTACATATCTCTGAATTCAAACAGCAGAGCTGCGAGTTTTAATACCATATGGTGCATAAGATCTTCAAGCTAGCAGAGGTTGTGTACTCAGAGGGAGCCAGCAGAGCAAGAGCAGGTCCAAGGGCAGCTGCTACAGTAGCACTACTAGTGTGACAACTTGCAAATCACCACAAGTTCAGTGCTTAAGCTTGAGACAAAAACAGTAGTGGTCATACTTAGCTCTGGAAGGAATTCAGAGCATGTACCTCCTAGTGACATCTTAGTCATGCTCTGGAGGATGTTATATTGAAAAACTGAAAAAATTAACAATGAAGGCATCTTCCTTGGGCAAAACAGAAGTTGTGAAATATATGGTTTCTTTCCATATGAATTCAACTCTGAGCACTAAAAATGCTCTTTTGTTCCGATCAGTTTTTGAAATGCACTTTGGGATGTGCTCTCCAAGGCTGCTGTAGGCAATTTGAAATTCTTAACAGGGTTGCAAAATTCAGGTCCTCTTTTTGCCTTTAAAAACTCCATTGTCACTGTGGTTGAAAACAAAACACAACAAATAAGAATTGGATCTTGGCAACGTACGCGGTAACTTCAGCATTGCTCCTTCAGCATTGCTCTTTGAATATTTTGAGATTTGGATAATCTGTAATAATAATTTAAAAAGCAGTAAAACTACACAAATTGTATTTGAGAATAACAATAACTATAGCCATACTCAAAACAATTTTCCAAGGAAATAAAAGGAGATATTTTAATGAGGAGTGGGGGGGG
>NW_009954614.1:2216491-2241926 GCF_000747805.2 Chaetura pelagica | reverse complement strand
GCGCCAGCCGTAGCCCCAAAGCACCGCGTTCTCCAGGTGTTTACATTTACTGCGCTACGACTTTGCTGCTTTCTCGCCCCCCCGGGTTTTCTCCTCGGGAAAACATAATAACATAAAAAACCCCAAAACACACATACACACAAAAAACCCCAAAAAACAAACAACAAAAAAAAAACCCCAAAGCAAGAGCTAACAAACAAGTAGCTTAGGTTCTCAGCGAAACAAGGCACCTGTGCACATCTGTTTGCACATCAGAAGTTCTCTCTCAGTAATACGTATTTATCCAGGTGTGACGACAAAATTGAAGCAGCTGAGCACAAAGCTCAGTCTATCAATTCAAAGGACTGTGGCAGGTTCATTCAGGTCTCAGAGTCTCGAATGTCAGATAAGATCAGGACTTCAGCAGACACCATTTTGGCTTTGCCCAGAACGCTTTGATGCTTCCTAGTCCCCAGCCTCCAGAACAGGCAAGACTTTTACCAGTGTCCACCAACCAGAGAGGTAAAACCATCACCTCCAAATCCATCTAGCTCTAAAATATCTCCAGGACTCAAGAGAATTATTACTTATTTTTTTTTAAATAAACAAATCAACCAACCAACCAACAAAACACAAACTCCTACAATAAAAAAAAACAAAACAAAACAAAACCCAAACACAAAATAAACAAACAAACAAAAAACAACAAGAAAAAACAAACAAAAGAAAACTAAAACCAAACCCTCTCAGACTGTAAGAAAGTTACAAATCCAGAGAATCGGTGGAAGGTCTCATTGCCACTAGAGCTTGCTCGGCTTTAATTCTCAGGCTAGTGTTGGGTGCATACTTTGGGGTGGAGGGAAGTACATAAAAGAGTCCAATTGTTAAAGTTCAAAGAGTCAAGAACAGAAACAAAATTATGTTTGTGTTCAAAGTGGGATTAATTTTCCATTTATTTCCAAGGCTGACTTATTTCACTTGATAAATTTGTAGCTAAGTTATCAGCAGCTGAGCGTGTCATCTTAGACTCTCTTCATAATCAAGAGTGAGAAATAACTACTTTAGAGTCCAATTATCTGATGTTTTAGATTACTTTTAATCCCAGATGAGATGAATAACAACAAGAAGTGCCTGTTTCTCTCCATTGGCCATAAAGCAGATCCAGGACAAACAGGTCAGAGATAATATGCCTACATACACATTTGCTCAGTGAAACCTTCCCTCCTCTGGAGTTCTCAGAAGCTATTATAACTCCTCTGCACCATTATCATCATCAGTTCAGAAGCAACTCAGCCACATGCCTATAAAATGTTTCTCCGTCTCCCCAGAAAAAGAAGCATCTTTCAGATAAGGTTTTAAGAGGTGCAGTGTTACAGAGAGGCATGTGAAAACACTTTAAAGCAAGAAAGTGTGAACCTAACGCTACTTTTTGGGACATGAACATGGAGTTTCAGGAAGCTACTCAAGGTATACCAATGTACTGTTGGTCAACTGTTGCAGATCACAACATGCCTGAAGAGGCCCAGGACTGTTTTCCATAATTTCGTTCTGTCAGAGGTATTTCTTGCAGGTGGAGATTTCTCTCCTATCCCCAGATTATGTGCTTTGTCTTGAGAGCTTTTTCATGAAATCTTCATGTGCACTCAAAGATTATTTATACAAATACAAAGTGCATTAAGACAATAGGTCTTTACCCCTTTTTTACCAACTTCCCTCATGGGTACTCTAAGTGCCAACAGTAACTCACGGCTGCAACTTTTGAAGGGGTAGTAGTGCAGAGGAACATATGGTGCAACACTATTTTATCTGTGCAACTGAAATATCATCTCAGCAGGGGCAAAACAAGGGTGACATGTCAAGGGAACCAATATTCAGACTTCAGTGTGACAGACTGTCGAAGAACCAGGACTGCCCGTGTACAGAGGTCAGGTGCTCCAAGGAATAAAACTTCTCTCCAGCAATCTTAAGCCATTTTTCCCTTCATCAAATACATTTAATGCTTTCATACACTGGTTTAAATTATGAATGATTCCTGGCGACCAGGCAAATCTCAACACTTTATATGGAGTACCTAATTGCAATAAAAACCAGTTTAATTATGTAGCCACCTCTTGAGAGAATAGGTTAACTCTGGCGAGAATTGCTATCTGTATAAGCCAAGATCAATAAATTAAGTTGACCACCTCAGTAAAGCTGAGAGAATTAGCCTCTAAGCATTTAATTTAATACTTTGATAGAAGTGTCTCATGCACATATTTAGGGTAAAAAGTAGTGAAAGAATGGGACAAACTGATTTTTCTCATGGCCTAAGCTCTTAGCCTTTGAGGATGTTCTGAATACAAAAGGTTCAATCCTTCAAGATCTTAAATATCATTAGTGGTCACCAAGCTTTATTTATTTGGTGCCTTCCAGAACTAAGTCATTATTGCTCTCAGAAAAGTATATTGGTCACCGAGAAGAAAAGTATCTTCATTCATGATGTTTAGCTAATTACATTCATTTCTCTTTCATTGACCATAACCTGACAAAGCTGTGGGAACAGTTTAATACATCTTAATTAATCCTATTGCAATTACAACCCTTTGTCCATTCAGTTTTCAATACAGTATTCTAATCACAGTAGCACCTAGCAACATCCTATTGAGATGAGCTAAGCACCCTGTAAACACTTGATCCAAGTCAATCCCAGATCTATTGCAGTCAGGGACACTCACAGTAATTGTTACTGAAAGTCTTGTCTACTGTGCTAGAATCATCACTTCAAGGTAGAAGTCCCAGAGAACAATCTGCACATGGGGCTTATGCTCTCCTCCTGAGCAGTGTGTAAGTCCATCCTCAGTGCAGCTAACTTAGCCAAATTTTTGGTGGATAAGAAGCAAAACCAAAACCAAAACCAACCTTTGCAGCTCATTTGTACTGCTGTCTTTTTCCAGGGAGAAAACAAGCTACGCAGTATTTTTACCAGCAGGTGGCAGCCTCAAACAGGCAGCAAAGCCCTGCCAAATGCTCCAGGGGCACACGCCGTTTTCACCCGGTCACGTTCAGCAGCAGCCGTAGCCCCAAAGCACCGCGTTCTCCAGGTGTTTACATTTACTGCGCTACGACTTTGCTGCTTTCTCGCCCCCCCGGGTTTTCTCCTCGGGAAAACATAATAACATAAAAAACCCCAAAACACACATACACACAAAAAACCCCAAAAAACAAACAACAAAAAAAAAACCCCAAAGCAAGAGCTAACAAACAAGTAGCTTAGGTTCTCAGCGAAACAAGGCACCTGTGCACATCTGTTTGCACATCAGAAGTTCTCTCTCAGTAATACGTATTTATCCAGGTGTGACGACAAAATTGAAGCAGCTGAGCACAAAGCTCAGTCTATCAATTCAAAGGACTGTGGCAGGTTCATTCAGGTCTCAGAGTCTCGAATGTCAGATAAGATCAGGACTTCAGCAGACACCATTTTGGCTTTGCCCAGAACGCTTTGATGCTTCCTAGTCCCCAGCCTCCAGAACAGGCAAGACTTTTACCAGTGTCCACCAACCAGAGAGGTAAAACCATCACCTCCAAATCCATCTAGCTCTAAAATATCTCCAGGACTCAAGAGAATTATTACTTATTTTTTTTTAAATAAACAAATCAACCAACCAACCAACAAAACACAAACTCCTACAATAAAAAAAACCAAACCAAAACAAAACCCAAACACAAAATAAACAAACAAACAAAAAACAACAAGAAAAAACAAACAAAAGAAAACTAAAACCAAACCCTCTCAGACTGTAAGAAAGTTACAAATCCAGAGAATCGGTGGAAGGTCTCATTGCCACTAGAGCTTGCTCGGCTTTAATTCTCAGGCTAGTGTTGGGTGCATACTTTGGGGTGGAGGGAAGTACATAAAAGAGTCCAATTGTTAAAGTTCAAAGAGTCAAGAACAGAAACAAAATTATGTTTGTGTTCAAAGTGGGATTAATTTTCCATTTATTTCCAAGGCTGACTTATTTCACTTGATAAATTTGTAGCTAAGTTATCAGCAGCTGAGCGTGTCATCTTAGACTCTCTTCATAATCAAGAGTGAGAAATAACTACTTTAGAGTCCAATTATCTGATGTTTTAGATTACTTTTAATCCCAGATGAGATGAATAACAACAAGAAGTGCCTGTTTCTCTCCATTGGCCATAAAGCAGATCCAGGACAAACAGGTCAGAGATAATATGCCTACATACACATTTGCTCAGTGAAACCTTCCCTCCTCTGGAGTTCTCAGAAGCTATTATAACTCCTCTGCACCATTATCATCATCAGTTCAGAAGCAACTCAGCCACATGCCTATAAAATGTTTCTCCGTCTCCCCAGAAAAAGAAGCATCTTTCAGATAAGGTTTTAAGAGGTGCAGTGTTACAGAGAGGCATGTGAAAACACTTTAAAGCAAGAAAGTGTGAACCTAACGCTACTTTTTGGGACATGAACATGGGGTTTCAGGAAGCTACTCAAGGTATACCAATGTACTGTTGGTCAACTGTTGCAGATCACAACATGCCTGAAGAGGCCCAGGACTGTTTTCCATAATTTCGTTCTGTCAGAGGTATTTCTTGCAGGTGGAGATTTCTCTCCTATCCCCAGATTATGTGCTTTGTCTTGAGAGCTTTTTCATGAAATCTTCATGTGCACTCAAAGATTATTTATACAAATACAAAGTGCATTAAGACAATAGGTCTTTACCCCTTTTTTACCAACTTCCCTCATGGGTACTCTAAGTGCCAACAGTAACTCACGGCTGCAACTTTTGAAGGGGTAGTAGTGCAGAGGAACATATGGTGCAACACTATTTTATCTGTGCAACTGAAATATCATCTCAGCAGGGGCAAAACAAGGGTGACATGTCAAGGGAACCAATATTCAGACTTCAGTGTGACAGACTGTCGAAGAACCAGGACTGCCCGTGTACAGAGGTCAGGTGCTCCAAGGAATAAAACTTCTCTCCAGCAATCTTAAGCCATTTTTCCCTTCATCAAATACATTTAATGCTTTCATACACTGGTTTAAATTATGAATGATTCCTGGCGACCAGGCAAATCTCAACACTTTATATGGAGTACCTAATTGCAATAAAAACCAGTTTAATTATGTAGCCACCTCTTGAGAGAATAGGTTAACTCTGGCGAGAATTGCTATCTGTATAAGCCAAGATCAATAAATTAAGTTGACCACCTCAGTAAAGCTGAGAGAATTAGCCTCTAAGCATTTAATTTAATACTTTGATAGAAGTGTCTCATGCACATATTTAGGGTAAAAAGTAGTGAAAGAATGGGACAAACTGATTTTTCTCATGGCCTAAGCTCTTAGCCTTTGAGGATGTTCTGAATACAAAAGGTTCAATCCTTCAAGATCTTAAATATCATTAGTGGTCACCAAGCTTTATTTATTTGGTGCCTTCCAGAACTAAGTCATTATTGCTCTCAGAAAAGTATATTGGTCACCGAGAAGAAAAGTATCTTCATTCATGATGTTTAGCTAATTACATTCATTTCTCTTTCATTGATCATAACCTGACAAAGCTGTGGGAACAGTTTAATACATCTTAATTAATCCTATTGCAATTACAACCCTTTGTCCATTCAGTTTTCAATACAGTATTCTAATCACAGTAGCACCTAGCAACATCCTATTGAGATGAGCTAAGCACCCTGTAAACACTTGATCCAAGTCAATCCCAGATCTATTGCAGTCAGGGACACTCACAGTAATTGTTACTGAAAGTCTTGTCTACTGTGCTAGAATCATCACTTCAAGGTAGAAGTCCCAGAGAACAATCTGCACATGGGGCTTATGCTCTCCTCCTGAGCAGTGTGTAAGTCCATCCTCAGTGCAGCTAACTTAGCCAAATTTTTGCTAGCTTTAGCTTTTCCTTTAGGTTCAATTGGTGAATGGAAATTGTTATATGTAGTATCTTCCACAATTGCTGCCTAGAAAGGTAGGAGGGAGAGAGTAATAAAAGATACTTCTGCTAGGGAGCTGGACAATTGTACATTCTCCCTTACAGATATTTAGCAAGACCTTTAGCCATAACCAGTGAGACTTTCCAAACAACTGTTGGCAGGCAGAATTCTGACTCCCCATCAGATTTCTGCACAGACCATCATTTCATGTGCTGCCACTGTGCATGCTCATTTTGTGAGGAATCAAATGCTTTAGAACTAGACAAGTCATGGAAGTGTCA
The DNA here is from genome assembly GCF_000747805.2 of Chaetura pelagica. NCBI lineage: Eukaryota > Metazoa > Chordata > Aves > Apodiformes > Apodidae > Chaetura > Chaetura pelagica. The sequence goes on along the minus strand of NW_009954614.1, from coordinate 2,235,732 downwards.
GTGAACTTTTCAAAAGACTTCTGATATTGAAGAGTCAAACGCAAGGAGAGCATGGTATTTTTCATGTTGTACTATTCCTCACTGTCTAAAAGAATCAGGACAGCTGTTATAGACATCAACAAGCACTGATCAGCACTGATTGTTTGTTCTACAGATCCATGGCACAAAGAGAGTTGTAAATACTCGATAAAACTTAATAATGGCCAAAAAGAGGGCACTGTATCACTTTAGTGATCACTATAGAAGTACTTCTAAACTATGTTCAATGCAAACTGCAATAGTTGTAGTACCACTTTACTAAATTCATGCTAAATCAATGTCTTATTTTAAGGGTCAGTAATAATGTTCAAGACAACTAGATACCATTCTTGATTCTGTTACCAGACTAAGCTCTCCATGCCACTGTTCCCCTACATAAACCTCCAGCATTGAAAGGGAACAAAGATCAGTGTGTGCTAATTTGTGGGGGTAAAGTCCAAGAATGTAATTTAATACCCTCTCTTTAAAGGAATCTATACACTCTTACATCAGTTATGAACCATCCTCTGATCACACAGACCTTCTACCAGTTGCTTCCAGCACACACACAGCTGCTTACCAGGTTAAATTGCAAATGTCCTGTTATCTTTTATGTGGAAAAAAAGAGCCATTTTGGTCAATCATGGCATTCATGGTAAGATATGAAGAAGGACTTGACAAATAAGTGGAAACCTCTTTATTTTTAACAGATCTGTTTTCCAGCTCTTAATACATCCCTGTCTTCATGTTTGGCTCTCTGTGGCAGAAAACTGGGTGATAGCAGCTGGGTATCTGAGCACAGATACACAAAGAGGATGCACAAAGCACAGCTTCAAAGCAATGAGCAGCAATTTCACTGGTTGTTTCTTATCACAGTGGCTGTAACCCAAACGTCTAAATATCCCTGTTATATATTAGGAAAAAAAAAAAGTTTCATATTACATTTCTAAGATGGCTGATCATTTGGGAAGAATCACAATGCTATTTTAAATGGATGCCATGAATCCTACAGTGGTAGTTTGCTCCTCCTAACTTTAGACATCATAATAGTATAGTCCTGAGTTCTCTAATGCCCCTAATTTTATCCTCGTTAAAAAGACAATTTTTAAGTATAAGTTAAGGTATAACAGCCACCCAGATTTTGTCACCTATACTTCTCTAAGTCCTTTTCCTAACAGTGCATGCTGCCTTTTGGGGTTTAGAAAATACATTACTCTACATGTTTCCTTACAATGAGACCCTTGAGGCACAGGTTACACTGGTTGATCCAAAGAGTACTGAAGCTCCCTGCTTGGAGTCAAGCAAGGACTTTCTCTGTACTCTTCCATCACTCTGCCTTTGGGAAGGGGATGCTCCATTGCAGTAGCCTTAACAGTTTCAGGGAGTAAACAGGAGGGAAAAGAGAATGGGCCTCATCTTGTACCTAACCTGGATTTCCCTCTCACCCACGACAATGCACCTTTGAGTTTTTTCCAACACAAGTTTAATCAAGTGAAAAGTCCAGTTCAAGTGGAGCCAAACATTTACAGCCTCTTCAGAAAAAAGCATGCAATTTCCTGTATAAGACAAATGTAGTCATGCTTCCAATAGATTGTCTGCTCATGTGTGAATACTTTCCTTTATTATTATGTTGTTTTTTCTTCCCTTCATTCCCCAGTGTTTAACACCAAATAAGATAACTCTGCAGCTCCATTTTACTCATCTGAATATTTTAATGAATTCTTATGCTTTCTAAGACCACCAGCCTCCTATCAAACTGGACTGAAATTGGCCAATGAGCTCAAAAACTACTAAACCAGCAGGACTGCAAATTCTCATTTCTTTAGGAAATCCAGCTAGCTAAGCACACTTAAGAAAGCATTTTTCCATTATTTTGTGCTAGAAGACTAGAAGTTAAAGCATCTGAGACTATTCAAAGCTGGATTAGCCTGACAAATTGATATTCAGTTCATGGCTTCTTATGCAACATACAGGTAATCCTTTAATTTTGCTTACTTCATCAAAATTAATAAACTTTGATTTCTTTCTTGTCCATCAGATTTGCAGATTTTACAAGGCAGTAACTTTTTTACATTCATAAATAACTTCTGCATCAATAAACATCCAGGTTAATTTGCATTCCTTTTGTCACATCTGTAATATAAATAACAAGCAATAGCAAACATCACTAGTCTGAGATAATATTTCACAAGTATTGCAACATTAATTAACTGCTAGGGCTGAACTACTGTCTTCTGATCTGGCTTTTTTTAGCCGCAACACCTTATTCTTAAGATAATCTCTTATGCACAAAATTCTACGTTCTTTCTTTGTTAATAGAGAAATGATAACCTAAAGTTCTTGGTGCTCACTAGAGTTCAGATTTAATAAATCAAAACCCTAGGATTTAAAGAAAAAATAGCAACATGGCTCTCATTAGGTCAAAAGCCTTGAATGGCTTTGGAGAAAGGCTGTCATTTTGTGTGTTATATAAGGAAAGAGAGTTTAAAGAAGTTGAAGACATTCTCCTTCCAAAATGACACTAACCAAGGATGGATTTGGGGGAGGGGGAAGAAAAAAAAGCAATTATCAGTTCCTAACTATTATCTTATGGACAAACCCTAGTTTGTAAACAGAGAAAAAAAAAAAAAAGTAAAGCTTTGATTTCATCTGTGGTGAGAAAATGGAAAGTATTGTTCAAATCTCTCTGCATCAACTGTGATATTCAGGAAATAGCCATCTTGGGCTTCCTAGAAGATCAGCTGAAAGAGGAAGCTGGAATAGGGATGAGGTCAGAAAGGCAGAACTGATAAGAGCAAGCCATTAACTAGAAACTTATAGCTGGAAACTTCTAGCAACCCAGCAGAAGGTGTCCAAATGCACTGTCTTGACAGCAAAGGGCTGACCCTGGTGTCAGGACCATTTGGGGATGCTGACGCCTGGCCCGCCTCCTCCGCTGCAGGTTCTCAAGGTAGGAGGGCTGAGGGGAAGGAGTTCACCAGCCAAATCACTTCTGTGTGTATAAGAATATCCAGAACTTTAAAGATGCTATTTAGTCTAGGCATAGACTGAAAAAATAAGACCCACACCTAATCCTAATAACATAATGAAGATTTTAATTTTTACCTGAGTTGTTCAAAAGCAGGAAAAGCTACTCAGAGCTTGACCCAGGGCTAGAGAGGTCAATGGGGCCCAGGCTTGTAAGTCAGAGATACAAAAATTTAGTGCTGGAACATGGAGAAACTTTAAAGACACTTATAAGCAGACAACCAGGTTTGCAGTAAGAATCTGAACAGAGTTGGCAGGGTGGGGATCGCTGGAAGTATTACCCTTAATAGTGAAGAAGCTTCCTCTAGAAAATGGACAGATTTACTTGGAGCTTCACATTGCACCTTCTTTCTGTCAATTCCTAGAGATACTCTTTCATTTCCATTCTTTTTTAGGCCAACAGATAAAATAATCTTGTGGCTCATGTTGATTGACTATTAATATGTCTAAAACCCATCAAGGTATATTTAAGTTATAGATACTTGCTGAAAGGATCTGATGTTCATAGGAAAATGACTAGTCCTTTTATGATATCTTACCATGTATAACTGAAAACAGAATTTATGAACTGAAAAATAAAAAAATAAAAAAAAATTAAAAAGAGTGAGACAAACATGATCACCTCAATTGTTTTTGCATTTACCTTCATTATTCAATAACATTTTTTCATATGCATGACTGAATCCATATTAGAACTATCTGTCCCCCTGCAACTGATACTTCATTGATATTCATCTATTGATTTAGATATTAGTCCATCTAGAAAGACATCAGAAAAGAGTCACTACTATAGTTCAAGCAACTCTTCTTAGTGACCTAAACAGTTTAACGTTCAAAATGCCAGCATCTATGCTCTGAATACACTTTAGTCTATTTAATCTCAGCTAGACAATTACACTGACAGAAGTTACATACAGATTTAAAATAGCCCATAACTTCCTGATTCACTTTCATAATATAAAACACAGAAGCAGCAAGAGTTGACTGTATAATCAGAAGAGATGACACAGGATGTAAGTGTACATGACAACTTTCTAAGCTTCTGCTCCTTGGACTATTCATCCAGCTGGCTACTTTTATGATTTTAAAGGGCATGACTAGCTCAAAGCGCTGTTTTTTACCAGGTAAGCCTGGTCAGTTTTCTCTCTGTTGGAAGGCTACAACATCTGAATGACAGTGATTTCCAGTTACAGGGCAGGGAAGCATTACAAATTGCTTGGCAGAGAAGAGACCAATCACAAGAGCATAGATGCTAGGAAATTCAGAGCTTCCCAAGATTTTAATAAGAAAGATGATCCTACTTCTAGCATGCTGATCCACAGGTTTCCCCTGCTGAGGATTTCCCTAGACTTGAAATCTACTGAACCATGGCTATTTCCCCTGACTCTTTCTCTAAATAATATATTTTACTTCAGCTTTCATTAACTCTGTAAATTCCTTCCTGACCTCCCAGCTCCACAGTAAGAACCTATCATCCCTTTTGAGCTCTGAAAACAGACCTTCAACTGAAAATAATAACCTGAAAATTCACTGATGTTTTAATAGTTTTAAAAATAAAACAATACATATGCATATTGGAGGAGCAATACCTGAAGCCCTAGGAACACTTTTCATATCTCAGTGATTTAGCAAAGTGACCTGCTCATGAAGAAGAAAACAATTAGAATTCCAGAGAGTTATACTAGTATCTAGAATGCTTTAAAGAAAGAGTGAGAATGAAATTAATACCCCAAGGAACAAATGACCAGGTCTGTGAATAAGGACTTAAGTATAAAACATTGTTTACTACTTATGGATCAAGGGCTTCCTAAAACATAGAAAAACATCCAAAAGAACATACAGAACAGTGCTTGTACTCTGTAGTAGGCAACTCAGCCTATGCACAAGACATCTAAGCAGCAAATCCTCTAGTTCTACAAGGAATGATCTTATCTTTACCCTCTAGCCAAGAAACCAGGACTCATGGCACACTAACAGATATGTTCAGTCAAATCTCTCCCTCTATTTCTCTCCAGCTTTGAACATCAGGCCAAAATTCTGTCTTACTGCTCCACACGGTAGAACAAGGGAGGGCTCCAGCCCAGTGCGTCAAATTGTTTTTCAGTATGTAGTTCATGGACTTGTGAGGGGTCATGAAATAACAGATGAGCTGTGAAATGCCTGCTAAATCAACGCCTGCTCCAAATGCACTTTTCATGCATGGAAGCAAAGAAAGAAGCAAAACCAGGAACAAATAATGATAAAAGAATATTTAAACTTCTGCTTAACATTTTCTTAGGTAAAAGCAAATACTGTGGCAAAACTTCCAAAATGGGTGTTTTACAGAAGATAAGCTAGTTTTTAGAATCATAGAACGGTTAAGGTTGTAAGGGACCTTGAAGATCATCAGGTTCCAACCTCCCTGCTATGAGCAGGGACACCCCACACTGGACAAGGTTGCACAAAACCTCATCCAACCTGGGGTTAAACACCTTCAGGGAGGGGGCTTTCCCTAGACAGCCTATTCCAGCACCTTACTGCCCTAATAGTAAAGAATTTCTTCCTGATGTCTAACCTAATTCTACCCTTTTTCAGTTTAAAACCATTACCTCTTGTCCTGTCACTGCCCTCTCTGATGAAAAGCACCTCCCCAGCTTTCCTGTAGCCCCTTTCAAATAGTGGAAGGCTGCTCTAAGATCACCTGAAGCCTTCTCTTACACAGGCTGAACAGCCCCAACTCTCTCAGCTTGTCTTCATAGCAGAGGTGCTCCAGCCCTTTGATCATCTTGGTGGCCCTTCTCTGGATCCTCTCCAACAGCTCCATGTCTTTCCTGTGCTGGCTGAGGGCTCCAGAGCTGTACACAGTACTCCAGGTGGGGTCTGACCAGAGCAGAGGAGCAGAATCACCTCCCTGGCCCTGCTGGCCACACTTCTTTTGATGCAGCCCAGGATGCAATTGCTCTCTGGGCTCTAGCACACACTGGTGGCTCATGTTGAGCTTCTCATCAACTACCACCCCCAAGTCCTTCTCCTCAGGACTTGCTCTCCAGCCATTCTCCCCCCGGTCTGTATTTGTGCTGGGCTGTACTGACCCAGGTGCAGGACCCTGAACTTGGTCTTGTTGAACTTCATGAGGTTGGCACTGACCCACCCCTCCAGCCTGTCAGGGTCCCTCTGCGTGGTGTCGCTTCTCTCTTGGGTGTCAACCACACCACACAGCTTGGTATTGTGAACAAACTTGCTGAGGATACACTCAATCCCACTATCCATGTCTCCAACAGAGATGTTGAACAGCACTGGTCCCAGTATTGACCCCTGAGGAATGCCACTCTCTGGGTGTGGCCATCCAGCCAATTACTTATCCACCAAGTGGCCCATCTGCCAAATCCATGCCTTGTCAGTTTGCAGACCAGGATGTCATGTGGGACAGTGTCAAACGCCTTGCAAAAATCCAGGTAGATGACATCAGTTGCTCTGCCACCATCCACCATCTCTGTAGGCTTGTTGTAGAAAGCCACCAGATTGGTCAGGCATGATCTGCCCTTAGTGAAGCCATGTTGGCCGTCACCAATCACATCCTTATTTTCCATATGACTTAGCAGATTTTCCAGGAGGATCTGTTCCATGATTTTACCAGGCACAGAGATGAGACTGACCAGCCTGTAGTTCCTCAGGTCCTCCTTTTTCCCCTTTTTAAAAATAGGGGCTATGTTCCCTTTTTTCCAGTCAGCAGGATCCTCACCAGACCACCATGACCTCCCAAATATGATGGACAGAGGCTTAGCAATCGCATCTACTAGCTCCCTCAGGACCTGTGGATGGAGCCCACCAGGTCCCATAGATTTGTGCCCCTTCAGGCTCTTCAGATGGTCATGAACCTGTTCTCCTACAGTGGGTGGTAATTCATTCTCCCAGTCCCTGCTTTCGCCTGCTGGGACCTTTCTGATGAGACTGGAGCACTTGCCAGAGAAGACTGATGCAAAGAAGCCATTGAACCTCAGCCTTCTCAATTTCCTGCATAGCTAGATCAACTGTTTCCTTCAGAAGAGGGCTTACATTATCCTTGGTTGTCCTTTTATCCCCAACATACCTGTAGAAGCTTTTCTTATTGCTCCTTACATCCCTAGTGAGACTCAATATCATCTGGGATTTCCCTCTCCTGACATGATCCCTGGCTGCTCAGACAACCTCTCTGTAATCCTCCCAGGATACCTGCCTTAGCTTCTACCTCCTGTAAGCTTCCTTCTTCAATTTCAGCTTTTCTAGGAGCTGCTTGCTCATCCGCAAGTTTTTACCTGAATTTCTAATTGGAATGCAACGCTCTTGGGCCTGGAGAAGGTGATCCTTCAATATCAGCCAGCTTTCATGGGCCCCTCTTCCCTCCAGGGGGTTATCCCAAGACACTCTCTCAAGCAGATCCCTGAAGAGGCTGAAATCTGCCCTCTTGAAGTCAAGGGCAGTGAGCCCTCCTTGCAGCCCTAAGGATCTTGAACTCCACCATTTCATGTTCGCTACAACCAAGGCTGCCCTTGAGCTTAGCATCCCTCACCTGCCCTCCCTTGTTGGTGAGAACAAGGTCCAGCACAGCACCTCTCATTGTTGGTTCCTCATTTTTTTTTAATTTTTAAAAAACCCACAACACCAAAACCAAAACCAACAAACAAGAACAAAACAAACAAACAAACCCCACAAACAAACAAATAAAAAACCCACCACAAACAAAAACAAAAACAAAACAATCATAAAGTACAAAACATAGTGTTGCTGTTAAAGGAAGCCTTGTAAACCCCCAGAGTTCAGGTCTGTCAGTCCTTGAACAAACTGTTTTTCCTCCAGGAAAACAGTAAGGGAAATGTTCTAGAAGTAGCCCTCTCTCAGATGTTACATTATCCTGCACTGCTGCACTCATGTCTCCCTGTTTGTGATATGCAGAAATACAGTGTTTGCTCTTGCAAAACTCCCATTGAAATCCACAGATGTTCTACTTGCCAATTTCAGAATCTCAGCTTTAGCAAATTAACCCTTGGACAATGCAAATATATGAACTAAGCATTGATTGAAACTGACAGATTGTTTTTCTCCCTCAGCTTAATCCCAAAAAGACCAAGTTGTTCCAATTCCTTTCCTAATGGGCAGGTATCCAGATCACAAACAAAAACCCATCACAATTAGTGCTGGCATCCTCACTGATAATCTCAGCAGAGATTCAGAAGAGTAAAACAAGTTTGCAGGCCATCCCAAAGACATCAGAGATCCTTCCAGAACACAGAAGATGTACATCAAAGGGAAAAAGCAGAAAAATTACTATATATGTTTGTGTGTTCTATACCCTTCAAAAAGTTTCAGGTTCCTAAGCAGCATCCAGGACCCTAAGTGAGGAAGGCCACAGGAATTAGTGACTACAGAGATGGTTTTCAAATTTTTCTTGCATTCCACGGAAGGAACTTTGGTCATGCATCTATCCTTCAGTTGCTTCATCTCCAAAAGAATACATTAATACTTGACAAGATTTAAGACACTTGGATGAGGAGCCTTTAGAAGGCAAGGTGTTACTGTTTTCACAAAATAAATAAATAAATACATACATACATAAAAAGGTTTAATTTCATTAATTTCTGTTCAGACACTTGCTTACTCCTAGCTTATTTTCATTATTATATTTCATTACTGTTAATAAGCAAGTAACACATGGCAAATACAGGGAAAAAACCCTGAAGTATCTCATGGATGTGGCCTCTCAGAGGTACTGAAACCTGCAGATTTAGGAAAAACCAACACAGGATGAACTCTGAAAGCATTTTTAGAAAAAAGCCAAATGCCCCTCTTCTCTCCCAACACACAGAACTGAAAGCACAAGTCAGTAGGAGCATCTGTTATTTACACTCTGGAAACTGACATCTGTTTCAGAAAAAGCTAAGGGTACTTTAACTGTCAAAATGATTTATATTTTTTCACTTATTTACAAAGTAGCAGAAGAGAGGATACTGAAAATGGAGGGTGAAATATATCATGAGCCATATAATTAAATCATAGGAGACATAAATATCAGGTCATATATTCAGAGATGTCAGAAAGATTGAAATGGTAGCTTCAAAAATTGCTGCACTCACAAAAGTGCTTTCACAAGACAGCATAAGACTGGACTTTGAAATGCTCCAAATCCACTAGGTCTATATGAAGAAGATGGAGATATAAGCCCAGCAGCAGGTCCCCTGTAAGAAGAGGAGGCCTGCCTTCAAAATACCTCTCCATGTGCCTAGGAGCTTAGCTGCTGCTGTTTTCCTTTTTCAGGTCTCTGGTCATCACCACAGCAAGACGGCAGCATGTGGAAGAGATTAATGCTTTCGGCACTTGGCATTGTATTTCAAAGTTGCTATAGTTTCACACCACTGGAACATCAACGGAAGTGAGTCACGTTTTTTTCCTTACTCGTGCACTGTCCATGCCTTTCCTCCATGGCAACATGGTGGAACAAATGACTTTCTGACATGGCAGCCCAGCTTTGAAAAATCAATCACATCATGCTTAGAGGATTAGTGTTACTTTAACATAATTTACCTTGACTTCTTTGTTAATTGTTTTTATGAAAGTGCTGTTCTAACACTTCACTTGTTCTTAAGCTCCTTTTAAGGGAGGCGTATTAACTTCAGTGTAGCAAAATTCCCTTTCTGTAAGACTCCAGATCCACAAGCTGGTCTATATTTTCTGTTTTCTACAGATAAAATGCTCTTTCCTGTGCCTCAGAACAGGGAGAGTGATGGGGAAACACAGCAAAGTATTAAACAGATTTATTACACTCTGTGTTACGTATATTAACTTTCCTAAATACTCAACTTCAATACTGCAATGGCTTCCTTTTGAATGACTGTCATTCCATAATATATATGTATATTTGGGGAAGATGCAGAGAAAACATCAAGTGAGTAATTATTTAATTTTGTTTAGTTTTTCTTTTCTTCAGTGGCCACTTACATTTGATGAATTTTCTTTATTTTCCAATGGTCATCATATTTGTAAAATTAAAAAATCCATTGGTTTGGAGCAGGTGGAGGATTTTTAGGTGCTTCTTTGCCTTTATCTTGTTATAAGTGTGTATATCAAGAAGACACTGTAAAATTGAGCATGCTTGTAGCCTCCAAAGTGCCAGGCTCTGGGCATGCTGAATGCTAAATTAGTTGAGCACTATATTAGTTGTGTTTTTTTGCCAGGTCATATCCTAGCAGGACATCTATAAGCAGAAATAATCCTGCAGAGAAGTTTGTAACAGCTGGTGTCAAAAATAAGCATGCAAACTGACTTGTTATTCTCTTTAAATAAAGAAAAATATACTATATGGCCCTAGAATCAATCCTGATTTAATACCAGCAACTGGATCTATGACCAGCTTCAGTTACAGGTATCTGCCTGCAATCTTCTTCTGTGTGGGATGTAATAAAAAAAAATATTATTTTTTTTTTTTTTTAAGCAATAAATATAATGACCTTCTCTATTTGGGAGTTTTGGAACTACAGATTTGAAAAATGTATTTGCCATTCTCTTAGAGAGAGAATGCAAGATTTACTCTTTCACTGCTCTCTGGAAGATCAGATTACCCTTGCTGGCTTCCCTCCCCCATCAAGGGATTCTGCAGGGAAGACCCTAGCCTTTGGCTCTCTTTTCTTAGTTCTCCACCAGTTTCCAGAAAAACAACAGGTCTTCCCATCACATGACTCCAGCAGCCCAAATGCTCCTTAGCTGTTTTAAAGTTACATTTCAGGAAGAAATCACACTTATCTGTATCATTCTTGTCATATTAGCATGAAAGAGGAGTGGTGGTGGCAGTTTAGAGGACTGGATTTGCATTTAATTCTCTGCTGAAGTAATGATTGTCAAATTGCTGGGCATTTCAGCTGAATAAAAAGGAATTGTTTACGAGTTATGTTTGGTCTCTACATTTTTGGCTTGTGGTAAAGGCATATATAAAAATGGATAATCTTTTTTCTAGACCTGTCCACTGTTTGGCAGAAGTACCACACTCCAAGTACAGGAACAATTCCTCCAGATGAAAACTGTTTCTCTGTTGCCTATGTGTGCCTGTCACTTGAGAAGAAAAATAACTGCTATTAATCATAGTCTTTGATTTACAAGTGCAGGGTCCTTCTTTCTAGTGGATCAGGATTCACACGAGCCTTTTCCCCCAAAAAATAAAAGTCGCTCAAAATGCTGAACAAAAAAATATAACAAATCAGTCTTTTACTTGTGTTTTATAACAATACTGAACTTTTTGTTGAAGTCATCTACACTAAATCATGAAATAATACAGAATTCAGAAGTACATGAAATACAACAAATCAAGATTTCTAGTCTGTGAAGGGTGTTATTTTCCTGAAACATTAAATGTCTTTACATCTTGCTTAGTTGTTTTTTTCTGCCACATTGTTACACAGTCTTTCAGGGACTTTTTTGTTAAAGCCTTTTTCAGACCAAGATTTCATTCTGTGATGATGGAAAAAGTACACACTGGCCTCTAATTCCTTTTGCACTAATTGCTTGACTTAGTATCATGCCCTTATACAAGGAATTTAATTCCAAGCATAAGCAGATGGTCAATTATGAAAAAATGTACATCCATCTAGGAAAAAGTTGTCCCTTTCTGAGAAGAGCAGGTTTTGCATCTAGTAGCTTGAAATTCAGGCACCTATAGTACTGATGCACTGATGTCTTATAATGGTACCTTAGTGCCAGCAAGAGAAAGTGTGCAAGTATTCCTAAAAAAAACCCCCAAAAAACAACACACAAACCCAAACAAAACACCCACACCAATACCATATTACAAATTGTCCTGTAGTACTGACTAGGATGAGATGACTACATGCTTTGTACTGAAGAGTACTGCCTTTCAAATACAATGAAGTCTGTCTCCATGCTATGCAACAACAACAGCAACAACACCACCAACAACAGCAAAGAGTTGAATAACCCTCTCATAAATTTTACTGGCTTCAATTAAGGTACACCTAACCACTTTCCACTTCTAGTCCAAACATACTGCATCCTGTCTTTTGCATATACACATGTCAAAGCTTCTGCTTCTTTTTCTTATGCATGAGATAACACTTATCAAAAAGTATCATCATTCCCTAATGAAGTCTGGAAACCAAAACGTAACAGAAATAGTGAACTGATTGCATTAGTCAATATACGACAAGTGATACCACCTGTCTTTGCTGCTAATATTCAACTTCTTGGATAGAAACAGCCTTGTTCAGATGGTGGCTATAACTTTTTGTAGCTACATCTCTTACACTATTGTTCATGCCCCCTAGAAGCCAAAGACATGCTGGCTTTCCATTTCTGATAAGCTCGTTATGTCTAGATAAGCTGGGACTGTTTTCTGTTCATTGTATAGAACGTGTGTAAGAGACAAATGCTCAGGATGGAGGCATGTCAAAACAGAACATTTTCTTTTACCTGCCTTTAATTGCCTGTATTCTCAGAACCTGTACTGAAGCAGATTTGCTACCTACGTTGAAACGGCAGCATGTGTTCTCCTTAACCCAGTCATCAATAGAAAGAACTCACACATACACCTTCCTAGATCTCTCAAGATATTTTTAATGAGGCTGGACAAAGCATTTCATTTGAGACCTCTTTGTTGAAGCAGTGACAGAACATAACTATTGTGGACTTGATGCATCAGAGCTTTTAAGAAAGAGCTATTAATCACTGCGTTTTGGGTTATCCTGGAAACAGTTAACAAAGACCACTAGGAAGTGCCATTTTTAAACTCCCACCAGGATAAATAGATGCAAAAAAGACCAATAGGTCAAGTAGCATCTATATAATTGTCTCAATTCTTTCTATTGTCATTAGGATGCCTACTCATCTCCATCGACAAAATTAAAATTGGCAGAAGCTGATAGAGTGTGAATTCATTACTGGAGGAAGTAGGAGACCGTAACATTCATTAGCTCACTGAGGTTACACCAAGTAAAGGTCAGGTATCATGATCAGAATTGGAAGTAATCTACAGATCCTATTTGACTGCTAAAATAACCTTGTCCTTAAATAAGCAAGTCATTTCTTAGTGGGGACTGGTTAAACTAAATGCACTTGGGGTGTGGAAATGTGAAGTTGGCTGAAGACTTCAAAATCAGTTACACTTAGACAGCAGTGGATTTGGAGAAGTAGCAAGTTGAACATGTTGCTTTTCTGTTTGCTAACATTTTCCTTAACTACATACTAGCTTGTAGGTTTGTAAAATGCTCTATAAAAGAAGGCACAAATCACAGTTCCTGTCTCTCTGGATGTCACTGTAAAAAATACCAGCAGTGGGTAGGGACTGTCTCATAATCATTCTGCTGATTACATTAGCAAGGTCAGCCATGTTATTGCTTTGCGCCCTGCTTTCATGGTTATTTAGGTAAATCAAAGGTGGGAATATTAGAAGTAATCCTAAAAACCAGTAACAATATGATCCTGCACCAGGGATCTCAATTACCCAAATAATTCTTAGCAATTATCAGCCATACTTTGCAGGGCATGTAAACTATGAATAATGCATATCTCATACTGGATCTTCTTTCCACACATGGAAGTGTTACTAGAAACACACTGATCTTGAAATGTGACAATTTTCTTATACTTCTGAGTTGGAAATGCAGTGTAGCACAACACAGAAGGTTGCTCAGTTTCTTAGTACTTGTGAAGAATTATGAACAATTACTTATCTGTTCTGTGGGAAACCTAAATTAATATTAAATATATTATTTGTTGGATCTTTTTAGCAGAGCTAAGAGTCAGAAATTGGAGAGGAAGTTCGCCCAAATAGAACGATTCACTGGACCAAATGGAAGTCCAGGCCCCTCATGCTACATTTCCCACACAGCACAGGAGAAGAGATCAGGTCTAGTCATCTAACCATAGGCAGATATTGTTTAAAACTAAACTGTCCTTCTTGGAATGGAGGTACATATTCTGTAAAAAAATATGTGTTTTAATAAGAGCTGGTTGGTGTGGGTCATTTGATAGCATGATATGAGAAGTCAAAGCTCTCACAGAATTTCTCCCTAAAATTTGTCCCTAAAATCTCCCCCACCTCTTTATGCATCTTGATCAACAAAATTATGGCATGCCTAATACAACAATCCACAATCAAAAGAATGTAGACCATTTATCTTAGAATATTTTTTCATTTACTTCTATTAATTTACTAGGGAAATACAAACCATTCAAAATCCTTTTTTCAACAAACATTTCAAAATCCTGTTTTGTAATAGAAAACTAAACTTCACATGTGGGCTCCTTGATAAGTTGCATAACATTCTAATTACTCCCATTATGATTTGATTACTCCTTCTATTTATGCTGTAAACCACCAACAGTGAAAATTATGAATTACATATTTGATTATAAAATTCAGAATTGGCATCTGCCCAGGCTACATTTCTTTTGGCTCAAATTCAGGCATGCAAGATAACAATTTGTGTATTCAGACTAGCAAAAAAACCCCAAACACCACCACAAAATGCACAAAAAAAAAATAACAAAAAATACTCCAGAACTCCCTACTTGAATTCTGAAATCAAGCAATCATCAAGCAATCAACCCAGATTCTAGAAACAAAATATTCATTTGTGCCTTGTTCTTGTCTCTACACAGGCAGCAGTTGAAACAGCCACCATGCAAATATTTTTACCAGATTGATAACATTTAATTTTAGCCTGGATTTTCTCAGGATTAAGGTAGTATCATACTGAAAGTTTATTTTGTAATACTGTATAAAACTCCACACATTGATGTTGGAAGTCTGGTTTTCATCATTGTAGATACAATCCAAACTACTGAAAACATAATCAAAACCTCCTCATGTTTCCAGGACAACTCAAATTCCTGAAAAAGACACTGTTGATCTTGATAGCACATGGCCTCATTACCAAAAATTTCCACAAAATAAATTATTCTGCAAACATCCAATGTTTTTTCACCATCTCTAATACATATTTACCCTTTGATGCATAGGTATCGGTGAGTTCATCAAATTGCAAATATCAATTAACAATCTCACTAATACCCTGCTGCAGAAATGTGCTTCCACCATCAGCACTAGAACAAAATTGTAAGTCATGTACTACTGTAAGTGGGTATATCACTGAAACGAAATCCACCAATTGAGGATTTATTTGAATCCACTCACCCATTTTGTGACTGTTACAGTCACAAAGTCAGACACACAAGTCATGCAATGCTAGAATGTTGGAAAATGCCATGCAAACTTAACTTTGGTTATTACTATATCACTTTCAATTAAACACTTCTGCATTGTTATTCCACAAAGTCTCTCCTCTTTATAGTGCACAGGACAAAAAACAGTCATGCACAAAACAATTACTGAAAATGCTGGTCTTCTCACATTTCTTCCCTTGCTTTACTTCCTGCAAAGTCTTCTGAATGAGAAAATGTTTTCTACTATTATACTCTTATTTCCTCACGTACTTTGGCATCTTTTGCATTAGGGTTGATATCTCTGAAAAAAAAGGTCACATTCCTGTCTGACATTAACAATAGGTTCTTTATAACACAGATTATTTCATGGATTGGCTGAAGATGTTGGGGTTTTTTTTGTTTCAAATAACATGCTAAACATCGTAAATAGGCTGAATGACATCTAAACATCATTGTCTTGTATGCATGTAGTAAGAACTATTCTTACTGCTTTGTAATGTGAATGATAACAGCTCTGTAGTTTTCTTGAGTTCACTCCTTTTTTTTTTTTTTTTTCTACACAGAGGCCTAAAAATATACATTCTGGCTAAGATGCTAAATTGGTTATGTTGCATACTTCTCTGCATTAAAATAATATTCTATTTTTAAAAGAATATTCTAAAGAACATTGCTCAGGGCTTAAATAACTCTGAACAGAAAAATATGTGAGTCTTTGCTGAGTATCTTCTCCCTTCTAAGTGTCAAATACAAGATATCGGGTGCTGGGGTTGGAAAGGGGAAATCTGAGAAGGAGGAAAATAATTATGCTCTGCAGCTTGGAAGGTTGCAACTTGCTAAAGCTAAGAAAAGGTGCAAAGTCTTGTACTCACAAGTAGTTTTGTGAGACATGCCATACGCTGTGACTTTTATTGCTGCTTAGTCTTCTACTGTCTGTAGAGTTGAAGCACTGCCCTACTACCTCCATGTGAGGCATCCTCCAAGCAAGGACAGTTACCTGCATTAAGACAACAGCCTGTTCCTTGCCAATTCAGTAGGGTCATTTGACATTCCAAAAAGCCAGAAAAGAGAAAGGACTGCAAATATGCAGTGTGTCTGGCAGACCATTGGATAAGCTGAAGAATGGACAGCAGAAAAGACTGGCTAATACTGTCTTGCATCTCTAAAAGAGCAAGAGATTGTAGCCTATTTAAAAGGGTCACACAGGAGAAGCTGGTTTCACTCACACACATACATGGAGGACTCTGTATTTGAAGCTCTAGTTTTGCTAGTGGAAAAAGCCCCCAAACCTAGCAAACAATCTTCTGTCCTGATCCACTTCTTAAGAAACAAATCTTTGGGTTGAGTATTTCCTTTATGTGGTAGAAATGTGACTGTGTCCCTCTGTATATAGAACATTTAAATGCTATTAACGAGCTTTATCACGCGTAAGGAGTACAACTTAAACCAGGGGATATCTGAAAACCCAAGGCTGGAAATGGAGAAGCTGAGCTATATCAAAAAGTTTAGAAGCCAATTTCCAAAAGATTTGTAAGGGTCAAAAGATATACATGAAGAACACAAGAAGTCATAATTTCTTTTTAAGAAATAATTGGAAGAAGGAGGCAGCTTCTCCCAATGTTGTTAGTGTACAGAAAAATAACACTTGTGATTTGCAAACAAATATCTTTCTTGTCATCCAAAGGCCTTGTAGAGCACCAGGCCAGTGAAAAATATTCTCCCTGTTCAAGTCTATTGTCTTTCTACATAAAATCAACAACACTAATTATTTGTTTTGGAGAGAAATAGGCAGATAAAACATGAAACTTTTAGTTACACAGGGACTACTTAAATGTTTCTAACATCCTGAATGAAAAAAAAAATCTCTCTAAAGGATCCTCAAAAGACCAAAAATTCATCAATATTATGAGCTACCTTCTGTCACAGATGAAGAAACTGCAAACTATGAAATTGTCTTTGCTCAGGAGAGGATCCTATTATGTAATTTTAATCTTTACTATCATGAAGAAAAACATCAGCACAGTCCTGATGCTTCTACATGGTCTAAATCCTGATAATATTTGTTCACTTACAAAGTCCCGATGACTTAGACTGCTCACAAATCTGAACAAGAATGACCCACCTCAGAAAAATATGACATTAAGAAAAAAAGTAAATTTGAAGAGAACTGGTCTTCAAATGGCCAAATCAACACTTTTGGAAGCTGAAAGACAAACAGGACAATACCATTACATCCCTGGGCTCCACTGGAGCCTCCATGTGCTTCCACTGGACACAAACCTTGTTATCAATGGCACCATCTCCAAATATCTAAGAAACAGTTATAAAGGAGAAGACAGGTTGCGAAAAGACAGGTCGATTACAGATTAACCAACCATGACAGAATAGGAAGAGTCTGCTCTCCTTCATTCTGAGTGAAAGGGACTAGGATGAGTTTGCAATCCATCCTGAATATTTCCTCTCTATCCCACACTGAAGAGGGCTAGCAGAGTCCCAGACCCGCTACAACCACTGCTGAGCTAGTGCAGCGGAGAAGTAGAAATGCTTGTGAAAGACTCCTTGGGAGTTCAAGAATTAATGAGCATGAGTTCTTTAAGTGCAAACAGTTGCTGCCTCTTGAGGCATGGCTGTTACATTACTTTCTCACCTGGCAGTCTTCAGGGTCAGTCAGGAGGCAAGCAGAGATGGCACGCACCAGACAGGGAAGCTAATTCAATTCAGTTTCCACATAACAAAGTTTACAGTTGCAGTATATCATCAAGGCAGTAACCTCAGAAGCTTCTTAAAGCTGACTTTCTGGACCAAGCAAGTCACCTCTAGTGCCTTAGTTCAATGCTACTTTGAGCTACACATGTGATTTTCTCTTCTTGGTAGTTGGATAAAGTCTTTTTTTTCAGAGCTGGCCTTTTAACAAATGTTTCAGTGTTCACTCAGTGCTGTCATCTTCTCGTTAGCTGACAGAATCACCTGCAGATTATATATTATGCTTTTATGCCAGATGTGCCTATTATTTTTCTGCCCTGTGATGTGACATGGCAGCTATTTATGCTTAACGTATAGTTCTGAGATGTGCCTTTTATTCACAAATCCACAGACACATTTGACTGTCTCTTTCCTGTCAAATTAGCTGGATGTTTTCTTTGAAAAGCAAAAGAAAATGGAGCTTGACTGGAAGGGAAGGGAAGGGAAGGGAAGGGAAGGGAAGGGAAGGGAAGGGAAGGGAAGGGAAGGGAAGAAAAATTAATTATGAACCTATTGAGTTTTAGCATGAAGTTAGCCTTAGGCTTGCTCCATAAATATCAGTGGTTCTTCACACAAGTCCATACTATTCATAGCCTGCCATTCCCAGCTACTTGCCTCCAAATCTGAGATTCTCCTTCACATTTTCCTACTGATAAATGCTTCAACCAAAACCGTTCAGCAACAAAAGCAAGTTTTACTTAGCAACAGTTTCCAGGCAAAATTTGCCATCCAAACCCACTGCAGAGGCATTTCTTTTACTTAAAAAAATAAAAAAGGAACACTAACCCTATGAAGATATAAATGCAGGAATCTCTCTCTACTTTAGTAACTATAACTATCTTGGAGAAAATATTTACTAGTAAGACAAGCAGAAGAGTAAATTTGCATCCCAGTACACAAGAGATCATACATTTACTGGTCAGCATCTTCCAGACAACCTGGGAGAAAATACAGCTGTATGAGGAAGCTGCCACTCTGACAGGAAAGTTTCAGCTGAGCCTTGAAAGAGCAGGACTCTTGATGTTGAAATTTCCCATAGGATCTTAAACTACTGGATTGTTTCCCAGTGTCCCCATACAAACTGGAGGACAAACATTCAAAAAAGCAATATTAAAGAAGGAGGAGTAAACAAAACCTAAGAGCAGTGATGGAAAGAGCTGGAGAGGAAAATTATTAAAGACCTGGCATGAACAACCAAAGATTTTTATGTAGTAATTTGTGGCAGGGGTAAAAGATTTTTTTCTTTTCCTATTTTTTTGCGTTTGTATTTTTTG
>NW_009954614.1:2204663-2216259 GCF_000747805.2 Chaetura pelagica | reverse complement strand
TTCCCTATTTGTCTGCTTTTGTATTTTTTGTCTCCTGTTCAAATAAACCTAAATGTCCTGAGCTCCAGCAATACAGTACTAACACATATATGATTCAAGGGAATTTTTTACACAAATAATTGTGAACAAATGCAGTTAGATGAAACACTGAATAACAAACAAAAGATTGATTGTGATTATTTTTAAACACAGTTGCAACAGTGGAAAAACATCACTGCTGTGACTACAGAGGAGCTCGTGCAAGCATAAAGATCTCCTCACAACACTGTCAACAATTACAGCTGTACGGAAAGGCACCAGGTAGGAGGAAGGCCATGAATGCAGTTCATCCAGGGCCACAGCCAAGGATTGCACTTGTTTTACAGAAGTAACTTTGGCACAGATAAAATAAGTGTTTAGGATTATACACAAACCAAAACATTGTTAACACCAGTGACCCATCATCATATGTCAAAAGCTTGATCAGAGAGACATTACCTAGCAGGCAGACCATTAAGAATAAACCATAATAATACAAGCCACGTTTAACATCCACCTTATCCACAGGCATCTCCCTCTCCTGACTCTTCCACACTCGTTTCCCAGCTTTCCTTTAATCCAGTTCAACCATCACACTCATTCCTTGTTCTTCTCCAAGAAACAAAATCTTGATTTTTCTTCAGGAAGCAGGATTCTGTGTCAGGAGGACCTTTACTATAAGGCTGGATTAGAGGAAATAAAACATGATGAAACTGAGTGCTACAGATTCTCGGGTACGTGCACCCAGGGACTGATTAAAATGTCTAACCTAAAATGGGATTTTACTGTCTGAAGGCAATGGAGGAAAAGAATTTGAGTCTACTGATTGATAAATAAGCTTTGAGTCCTCCAAGAGAAAGAGTTCTGAAAGAGGATATTTACAACCTCTGTGGTCATTGCCATGAGTAACTTGTGGTAATTGGCCCTACTTTGAGAAGAAGTGCCAGATGGGCTACAAAGATGCCTTTCCACTGCAATGATTCTCTGATTAGCCAATGTAAGTCAGAGTGGGTAGACTTGCAACCTGCAAATATGACAGAGAAAAAAGTAGCACTGTCCACAGCAGAGGACTAGGACACAAGGTAGAGGCATAGATTTGGTGAAATCCAACCAACACCTTGCAATCCAAGCCGCTAACCACCTTCCTCAGACAACATGTATCCTGAGAAGGCATGTAGCTTTAGACTTAGGCCAAAAATCAGTCTGGGAAAGAAATCCCCACAGCCAAATAGAAACAAGTTAGCAAAAGAGTACAAGGTAAAAATCTTTTGTGTTTCTGAGGAAGCCAAATTGACCCATAGCTTGTGTGGAGCCCAGCAAAGAATTGAGAAGCAAGCAGAAGGTAGCAGACAAAGTGCAGATCCTTCCTGGCTCTTTATATGGCATGAAGGATGAGTTAGCCTTGCACAAGTCCTTGATAATCCCAAGAGCTTTCTACTAGTGCCCACCATCTCAGTACGTGGTGGGTGATGGGTGTGAGTCACACTGTCTTTATTAGGTATTTCCATACACATTACTGTCTGCAGCATATTAGATACAGTTCAGGAGCAGATCTTCCAGTTCAATTGCATCCAAAAGTAATGCAGTTCAAAAAGAACCAAAGTGCTGTATGGTAGGGAAGACTAGAAGACTCATATTAGAAGTGCTCTACTTCATACAGAGGTGTTGGCAGGGGTGCACACAGAGACCATGAGGATCCACCTCAGGCTTACACTCCCCATAGAAATGATTTGATTTTGAAGTACAAAATACCTCCAACTTCTAAAGTTTTTTCTTTACTAATACTGAATGTCTGAACTGAAATGGTTCTGAATTGAATGATTTCTATCCTACAATGGCTTTTTAGGAGCTGATGTGTAGAATAGCAGCCATCATGGAATAGGATGTTTGGAACATGCACAAACATCGGAGTTTGGGGTTTCCTTTTCAACTCTGGCTAAGTGTTGTATCAGCATCGTTGTATCTACTACCACAGTTCTCCATCAGACACACTGTTTACACAAGAGAAAGGAATGCAGAGCAGCAAACAGACTCCACTGTAGTGAATTCACTGCCTCATTGCCCCGTATGCACAAGAAACCATTGCCTTCCTGCTGCTGGAGTCAATCGCATTTCTTTAGCATGTTCTGATTACCAAATCTACTGTATCGATAGCACATTGAAATAAAATTATTTAAATATCTAGATTCTCAGTGTTTCCTAACTTGGAGCTCTTATTTGAGATCAGACACTTTACCTAAGTTATTAAGCTAAAGGTTTGACCAGATGATTCTTGAGGTCCATTCCAGCCTGGCATTCTATGATTGTTAAGAATTTCAGAAGGATCTAAATTTTCCAGCTATTACCATAGCCTTCTGTTAATCTTTTACTATTCCTTGTGTATTGCTTCCAACAGAATACCTTACAAACATCTTTTTATAAGCAGATAACTTTTTTTAGTTCAGTTCAATACACAATGAAAGTACTGATTATATTTAGTTCCAGGAAGAGCAGGCTTTTAGGGTCTCTGAATACGTGAATATGGTTACTAAATTGTGAGCTAAGAGAGATTTCAATGGAAATTCTGATGGAGAGCTAGAGACTGAATAAAATAGGCAGATGATACTAGTCCTTGCAAGATTCTATAGGATTTATTTTATTTTTTTTCAGAATTTTTCTGTCCACATAGAACAGAAAATACGGCTTACTTTTGATTTCAGATTGTGTGGGTTTTTTGGTTTGTTTTTGTGGGTTTTTTTCTTACATCAGTACAAGGTAGTAAGTTTTCCTTGGCAACCTCCAAATCACTGTTCTTCACTGTAGTTTTTGAAATTCACCATTATTCAAGATAAAACATCAGATTCATTTAATCACTGGTACACTTGAACAAGGAGGTCTTCTGTCTCCAGTTATGTTTTAATGAGAAAATCTTACACCATTGGTACTTACCACAGAGAACGGGAAATTTAATGAAAGATATTTTGGTATAACACAGATGAAAATTATAAACCAATATTAGTTTATGTCCTCTACCTGCAACAGTATCTGTGGCCAACCTAGGGAAAAAATTACTACTTTCAATTTGGCTGCCATGGTAACATGAATTGTCCAATTTATTACTGTTATCACAAATGCTATTATAGCAACAGGTGGCAATGAACCATACGGAGCTGGGTTATTTTCTATGAGTTTTTGTTAAGGGATTTGGGGAGAAACAGAATAACCAGTACTGAAGATGATGGCATCATTGAAAATGGACATTGAAAAATGAGTTAAAACAGAAGACATAAGCCAGTTCTTTGTTCATAACACTATACTGACCAGCACTGACCACTGGAAAGATGAGACAGAAGTCTGCTTCATTTTGATGTACAGTAGCAAGTTGAGATTACAACAGTTTCTCTTACAGCTAACATATGGTAGGAAATGTTTTTTTCAATGTTTAAGTCTAGTTTTAAGCATGTTTTTACTTCCCATCAGGACAAAATGAGACCTTTCATAATTAGTCTGTCTTTTATTTTCCCCCTTAAACATTTAAAGAAAGAACAAACTGTTTTATATAACCTCTGCCCTCACACCAGGGAATCCAGCCACGTGTTCAGATATTCGAGATGAGAGTCATCTTTTTTTAGAACCACAGATCATTCTGATGGAAAGGTCTCTGGAGATCATCCAGTCCAGCCTTCTCCTACAAGCAGGGCTAGCTTCAAAGTCATACCAAGTTCTTCAGGGCTTCATCCAGTCAGGTTTAAATACCTCCAGCAATTAAAGTTAAATAGCTTCCCTGGGCATCTGCTGCGGTACTAGATCTCCCTCTTCGTTAATTCTCCCCCTCCTCCATTCTCTCATTGTTTCCCATTGCAATTTCCTCATCACAACTTATTACTTTTGCTCCTTGTCCTCTCACCGTGCACTGCTGAGGGGAGCTTGACATCATCTTCTCTCTATTGGCCCTCAGGTACCTAAAAACAGCAATGACAATCTCTCTGAATCATTTCTTCTCCAAGGTGAAGAAATCCAGCTTTACTGGCCCTGCCCCAGCATCTCCTGACACTGCCAATGGGCCCAAAGACCCCATTTCAGCTCTGCCAGGGGCCATTAGTCACCCACTCAGCAGCCTTGGAGAGGTCTTGAGCCCTGCCTCCTGAACAAACCTTGGATACACACTGCAGCCTTGTGTCCATCTTACCTTTGGATCTGGCTCCACTTGCTCCTACTGACCCTTCTGGGTGGACCTTGGTCCTGGTTCATCTCCTCACCATGCCTGAGCTGTCAATGGATGCCACCACCAGCACATAGCTCTGCATGTCCCTTTAAAAAGCACTGATGCACATCAGTGAGACACCACAACAAGCACTGGAGTCACCTCCATTCCCTGTGTGGCCCCTTTCAGAGCAGTTCCACTGCTTCCTAGACCCTTTGGCTTGAAACTAAATCTTCAAGAACATACATTCGTATGTGTAGACATAACCTCTGAATCAGGTAGAGCAGGTGCTCTGCTCTGAAGTCTTCCTCATTCCTAGAGTTAGGTATGATTACTAAAACTAGAACAAGCTAACGGATGTTACAGGAAAGATGTCTCTCACATACATGCATACTCTAGTTTTGCAAAGATTTTCAAAAAAGGTTTTCATCAAAACACTAAATTCACATATAATTCCTTCTACTATACTGACATTTTCAGATTAGAAAAAACACATGAATAAAAAGTTCTACTTCCCCTTCACTTGAAAGGAAGAAGCTGAATTTATTTTCTGTTACTCTGTTGCTAAAGCAAGAAAATTCCCACCAAGTTCACAACAGCAATTGCTGATCTGTTCAAACAGTCTAAGATAGTTTATTGGCTTAAGCAAAAATTTAAGAAACACTTCAAGGTTACTAGCCTTATTGTAGACTGCTTCCACACTATATAAAATAAGAGCCTTCATAAGAAAATTACTACCAGATAGGCATCATCCAGCATAAAGTGAAAGCACAGTCATTATTGGAAGTCAAGACTTGTAAGTAGCATGCTGTGCTCCTAAAGCCAGAGATATTATAGATTGCAGAGAACAAAATGTATATCTTCTGCTCATACTACATTGCAGAGTCACAGAAATGTCTACTTCAAAACTTGTAGGATGAGCTTGTAGGAGGATAATGGACCCTAGAAGTTGTCTTCTGAGGCCCAGGGACAGAGCTCAAGCCTCTGAATAAGGATTTCAGATCTGCAGAACAGACCAAGAGAGCTACTATTTTCCAGGCATGAAACTGTGAAGGAATACTTTCCAGACAGACCTTTAGGAACAGAACCCGCTCCACACTTCTACACATTCATTTACTGTTTAATGAACAGTTTGTTAGAAACTGTTCAAGCTACTATTCTGGAACATGCTGTATATTTGATATGCAACCTGCAACGAAGCTTCTAATATTGAAGTCCCTAGCTGATGAAACATCTTTCATTGTATTTTTCTTTGCTTGTCTACAAACAAGGTTAAATTATTTTTTGTTCCACAGGTATAACGGATGAACAATACAAACATATGCAGCAGCACATAATTCAAAAAAGATATCCCAAAAGGTGAGGATTAATTACAAATTAATTATTTATTCTTGTCCTGTAGATGATTGATATATAAGGTATATACAAGATACTTATAACTTTACTGTAAGTCATTACTTAGGTATAAAAAGCTTCCAAAGTGTAATAGTCCAGGGTTGCTACATAATTTCACAGAGTCGGCAAATGTCATTGAGGAAATCATATACATACCAATGTATTTGTATGTAAGGGTAATGATGCTCTGGCAAAAGAGAACTCTCACTTTGCAAGCGGTTATGCAAGGCCTTCAAAGGAGAAATGAATGTTAAAAAAATGCCACTCTCAAAAAACATTTGTACAGAAGTCCTATTGAAGCAATTCAAACCATTCTGCTGCTTGGAAAAGGATATTCTTGTGTTAATGATTTGGAACAGCGAACAACTGTATGCATGAAAAAAAGCAAAAATTCTAATCCTGGCAAATAAGCTACAGAAATGAAACTTCAAAAAGTTGGCACAAGAAATACAAAAGATTCCTCTAGGCTATGCTTTAACTTCTTCTTAAACAGAAGAATTTATTAACTTACTTTGAACAAACTATGTTCTACGATTTCAATGTAAGTAGAAATTTGTTGGGGCCAATGGGAATTAAATGATTTAACAAAAATCTTTACAGATAATTGTTTTGCAAATGTATCATATTAACAAGGCTTCACAAAGGTTGTTACTACCAAAATGTGATAATCAGGAATTCTTCACAGATCAATTTACTTACAGAAAATATAGACAGTATTCAGGATTATTTAAAAAAAAGTATTATTCAGATAAAAGGGAACTTCCCAGCATGCAAGTTTGCAGGAGAACATCTATCATTAAAACCTTGGAAGAATTAATAAAATATGCATTTCTGCTCTCTTCATAGCATTTAATACTATAGAGTACTTCAAATGGCAGGACATTTTTTTAATATATATATAATTTTGCCCAACTTGAATTAAAACATTTCTTTTACAGCCACCTGAAACAAAATGAAGCAAAAAATGCAGTGGTAGGCAGCAGCAACTTCCTCTTCTCCCTCAGTACCCATGCTGAATGGAAAAGAATGCTAAATTAGGGTGTAGTGGTTTTAATAAAAAATGCCATAACAACCAGTACTGTGGTATCTCATATAAAAGGGATCAGGGAATTTTCTCTGGAGGTGGAAAACAGTAGTTCAAATCTGCTTAGAGGAAGAGGGCACTGAAGTTTAGTATTCCTCTTCATCCCTTACGGAGCATGTCTTAAAAGATGATCTTACGGTGAAGCCTTCTTTCCTAATTAAAACTATTTGATAAGTATAATGCAAATTAATAGGTAGTTTTGTAGTATCTAAAGCCCATGTTTTTCTGCTGATAAGAATGTTAGCTGAAAGCAGTTGCAGCATTGAATATAACATTAATGTAGAAGCATACACTGAAAAAAAATATCTGTAGAGAGAGCTTACTTTTTTTAATCATAAGATTTTGTAAGGTTGTTTTTTCTCTCTCTTTTATAACCAACAGCTGAAATCATTTGGGCTGGTGCTATCTGTATCATACTGCTGCTTGAAGTTGAATTTTTTTGGTAGGAGTTTTTTTAGAGTTCCTGAGAGTAGTGGGGTTTGGGTTTTAAAGGAGTCATTCATTTCAGGAAGAAAATCAGAAGAAAAGAGTTCCAATTAATTTAGGAAGGATAAAATATTCTCTAATCTAAAAAAATCTCATGTCTCCTTTAAAACCAACTGAAGGATGGGTACAAGAAAGGAGTGTGCTCCTGATATTGGAAACACATAATTTTATCTGTTCAAATATGGCAAGTTAAATGGCTTTCAAAACTCTGAGGTCATATAGAGTCAGCAGACAGCTTGAAAAAAACCCCTCATTTTCAGAAGCCATCAACATCATTAGACAAGGTCCAGCTCTCTGGGAAAGCTATAGGCTGACCTTTTTATACCCGGCACTACACTGCAGTGCAGTGAGCAGAATGCAAGGAATTAGCAGGATTTTCCCTATACCCTTCACAGATTTGGAAAGAGGTGCAGGAACATGAATACCATTTTATGTTCTTGACTAACCTGCCACTTTTGAAGCCCCACAATGCATGGAAAAAAAGAATACCTTGCTTTAATAAAGTGCAGGCGGGATGGCAAAGCAGACGGAGAAAAAGAAATGAAGACATGTTGGTGTCAAAGCCAGCTCTGACTAGCCAAAGAGACAAAGTATGGCACAGACAGCTGAGTAGGGAGCCATCTGGTGAGGTTATATTCACATACTTTTAGATGTCCATCTGTGGATTACTCACCCCTCTTTCAGAGGCAGGTGCTGGAATGCAATTCTATTGCTATATTTTAGATACCATCTGTGGGAGATCAGTTTCATTCTACTAATTTGTTTCTTTCTTTTGATTATGCAAAGAAAATCAGTGCTACTAGTTCAAAGGTAAATGTCCACATTGCAAATGCCTGCATTTAGTTATACAGTCCTTTTTAAGCCTTTTGAGGAAACTGGGAAGAGCTCAAAGGGTTAAAATTAGGACTCCTACTCAGCTGGAAAAGAGGACAGTAGCTTAGGGCAAGAAGAACAGGTTTCTTTGAGAGGGTAGTGAAAGTTGATAACTGCTATGTTGTGAACATGAAACATGTTATTTAGTGGTAATATCACTCAAAAAGGCATCCTCAAGCAGCCACTCAAATTTAGCAGCACTTTTGATATAATCTTCATCTGTTTCAGGCCCTTATCTCCAAGATGAGAAAGCAGTACTTCATCTTACTCTGCAGGAAGGTAGAGTCAATTAGTTCCTCTTTGTGGCCAGTAAATTTCAGGGGAAGTTTAAAAACTGGAGTTTGAACAGCATATGATAAATACATCACTGAGCTATTTTTCAGATAGCAACAGTCATTATTAAATAAATGCTCTCCGGTATGAACAGTGAATAAGAAAATATTCCAATGTGAAAAAAGTAGTAAATGGTAATATTAATGAGGCTAGTGGTAACATGGATGGGAAAACAGAATTGTAGAATCATAGAATATTTTGGGCTGCAAAGGGCCTTAAAGATCATCTAGTTCCAAAACCTCTGCCATGGGCAGGGACACTCCCACAACTAGGTTGCTCAAAACCCTGTCCAATCTGGCTTTGAACACTGCCACTACCACAACTCCCCTGGGCAAATACTTTTCTTCATAGTAAGTTTTCAACACCTCTCTCTCCCTATCCTTTTTGGGCAGCCTAAGATATTCACTGCAAATCTGAAAAAGCTCAGTGTCTAGAGAACTGTTCTGCAATAAATTTGCTATCCAACAGCAAGTTTAATAAAACTCTAACAAGTCAAGTTACATGAGTCCCTCACCAAACCCCCTAAGCAAGAATACAGATGAGAGGACTTTATTGAATACCTGTTGGATTAAGTAGAAGGATTTATCCTCTTTCCCAACTTTCCCAACTTCCTTGGTGTTGTGTACTTTATTCCTAGATATGTATTATTGTTAATGGATCCTTTAAAAGTAAAATGTGCATCTTAAAAAAAAATATCTGATTCTCTTTTCAATCACACCTGCAATGATGCATACCCCTATTGGGGGGTTAGACTGTTCCACAAACTTTCAGAGGGCAGGGGCAAGTGTGTGGGGAAAGAAAAAAAGTCAGATTTCATTGTCCTTGAAGCTTTCTTGTTCAGAGGATGTTATTTGAGTCCAATTTAAGTTACAATAAAATTAATTAATGATCAAAAGTTCAGTCTTTTCCTTCAAATACATAAAGGAGATACTTCTAATAGCCTGTAATTTCTCCCAGCCACCTCTTAGCACATGAGCTCTCAATAAACTGTTTCTGATCTTGAAATCGGAGTTGTGCAGAAGCAACTCTTTCAGAAGAAAAAAGACCCCAGTTGATATAATTTGCAGTACACTCTAGATAATTGGGTAAAGATGCAGTCAATTACCCTTCACTTAAAACTATGTTGACTCCAGTATTAGCACACCCCTAGTTGTTTTCTGTGAATTCTGCAAATAAAATAAATACCTACCACCCTCCTGGTCAGTGTTTAACTCCATCTACACAGTCTATGAGAAGTGAGGGTATTGGGTACTTCTGGCTCCTAGTCACCATTTATATGGAAAGGATTAGCCTAACCGTTTCTTAAATGCCCCAAGGGTTACAAAATTATGTAGGTGAGAATTCAGTAATTTACCTTCACATCTAGAGGCTTATACCTAGCTAAAAGAAGAATAAGTAAAAATTGTTTATGAATGCTAACAGTTACATTTTATTGGTTTTGTACAGAAGAAACAGTATTTCTTTTGAGATGTTGGTATCAAACACAAACATCAGCCCCAGAGTGATTCAGATGAAAACTTTCTTTGTTCTACATGATCGAGTTCAGGAAATAAACATGCAGTTTTAGGTGAGAAAAGACCAGCATATTTGGATTCTCCAAACTACAAAAATAGAGCTACCTAAAACTGCTTTCAATTGGAAGCTTCCTAGACTTGATCCTCCTATACTTCTTATGAAGGTTCAAATAGGTAGCCTATGGTGCATAAGTTGTACTGTACAAGGAGGTAACAATGACTTCCATTAAACTATAATCCCCCCTTCCCTCATTACTAATGAACACAGGTCTATTTCAAGTATGCTACATTCTCCAGTTAGCAGTTATTCTACACATTGTAGATCTGCTTCTTCAGTGGTTCTCTAACCTTCATATACCTAGATAAACTGGCTTTATATAGCTAAATAGATTGTTCTCAGTCACATGAAGTTCAGCCAGATTCGCTGGTGTGCTGAAATGATTTAACAATAACTAAGCAACTCATCCTGCACTATTTCTTTAATTTATGGCATATAAACCAACTGAACATTTCTGTGCAACCTGACTAATGGCCAAAACTCTTGAGGATCATGGAGGATCATATAAATATCATTAACAACAAAATCTATTGCATGCACTTAAAGGTTTATTTTCCTTCTTCCCCAGGCCTACATATTTATTTTCTTTAACACTAGCCAAATTCTGTTTATTTCCATGCAACATAATTTCTAGAGTTCCTATGTGTATGTCAAAATCTTCATTGGAGTTTGTAAAACCTCTGGCCTACAGTCTTTGATCTGTGCTGCTGTAAAGATATCTTTGTTAATTTTATCTGCCACATCTACTTTTTTTAGCTTTCATTTACAACACATAAAATTTGACAGCAGCTGAGAGTTTCAAGGGATGGAGGCTTTTATGTGTATTGACATAAATCATGATGATGGAGTGAAAATGTAATATATACAGTAACTTCCATTTTACTAATATTGAAATATGTATTTAAAGAGTTTGTTACCACGTGCAAAGACTCTTAAACAATCTTTACAAAGGTCTCCACTGTTCTCTTATTTTAATAGATAAAATCAACAAAATATATGATACACATTTAATTTATTTTTTATTTAATTAAGCAAGACATTCAGGCTAGAAAACTCATCTTCATAAGCATAACTGCATACTATGTCTCGGTGCCAATATGCTAAGTTGGTTCAGGCAAGTAATGTACCTGGCTATGTGGTCTGCAAGGAATTATTTTTACAAACCTGGATTGGCTCCTATAATGACAAAGGGTTAAGAAAAGGGGTGAGAAAGGAGAGGAGAAAATTGTTGAAGTGACCCAGTTAAAATTATGGAGTGTTTAAAGCTCTGGAGAGGATCATTTTGGAGGCAATTGCAGCAATTTTAAGTCACTGCTCAGAGCTTTTTTTAAACATCCCACTATTAATCTTTACTAGGGGATTACAAAACATCCATATCACTTCATTCAGAACAAGAAGAGTTCACTGTGACCTGAACGACTACACTGACCCTCACATGGTCTCACATGCCTGTACAGTTCCATAATATGCTTCAGTAGAGGGTGGGATTCATATCAGGTGGTGGACATCTTCAATGGCTGCACTAATCTGCAAGAAAACATTTCTCTGTCCCTTTAAGATGTAATGGATCTGACACTTCCTGTTCCCAGGAACAGAAGTAGGCCTAAAAACTAACAGGAGGAAGAGAGAAATCTGTGCTCTGAATTTCCCTA
>NW_009954614.1:2201909-2204613 GCF_000747805.2 Chaetura pelagica | reverse complement strand
TTCCCTACATTCCCCCTGCCTCCTATATTTATTTATTTAGTTAGTTTGTTTATTTATTTATGTGATACTGTTCAGTTAGGGTCATCTAGTGGTCAATTAAAAGAATGGAACATCTGAGAATGTTCTTCAAGTGACCAGTAATGAGCTGATAGCTGGGCAAGTAATATACCATAAAAGGTCTGTCCCATGACAGGCTTCTTTTTGCTACTTGTTCAAGACAAATTCTTCCAAACAGAAGATGGCCAGGATTTGGATTAATACTAAATTATCATGTTTCATTTTAGTCCTTCTGAAGAAAAAAAAAAAAAAGGACTTCTGAAACCAAGAGTATTCAAGAACATTTACTATGCAGATAATTGTTTATATTTTATCTGCAATCTCACTTTTCATGTTGTTTCTGGCAAGGCTGTTAAGCACACTATCTCAGATACATTATTTTTTTGGTACTTCAGAGAGAAAAGCTTTATATGGCCAGCAATCCAGTCCAATTTGTTATCCCTTATTTAGTTTCATAAAATACATCTTGTACATCATTAATTTTATTAATAGTGTGTTTTATTTATGCAAGAATGCTTCACTGAGATTCAAAAAAGTGGGTTAGCAAAATTGCAAGCACACATTGGCATTCAATAGACTATAATTTAATCTCAGTCTTCCTTTCAATTAAATAATACTGGCAAAAGCCCAAGGTACAGATCCACAGATCTCTAAGAGCTAGATCCTGCTTGGTTGACTCTCCAGGGGGTACTAATGGAATTCATGGGGTTACTTCACCAAGAACAGTAGATGTTAATCAGCTATAGGGCATTTAAACAAGAGATACTACTGCCTCAGTTTTTAATCACATTTCTGACATCAGAATGTTTATTTTATTGA
This sequence comes from Chaetura pelagica, assembly GCF_000747805.2. Lineage (NCBI taxonomy): Eukaryota > Metazoa > Chordata > Aves > Apodiformes > Apodidae > Chaetura > Chaetura pelagica. The sequence goes on along the minus strand of NW_009954614.1, from coordinate 2,203,737 downwards.
TGCATACTGTAACAACCATTCTTCTTTGTTTAAAGCTTTTCTTCAGAGTCCTATTATTAAATACAACAGCCTTCAATTTTAAATTATAAAAGAAAAAAAAAATTGCAAAGAATTTTAACTAAGTAGTACCATAGGTATAACTTTGCATCCTAAGTGAATAATCTGTCATGCTTTATTCTTCTTTTGCAAAATGGTTTTCTATTTCAGAATCAGCCTTGCATTGCAAATTTCAGTGAAAAGGACTTTCAAGTAATTAAGAGAAATTTTGTCTTACTATTTTTTTTTAACTCTACCAATACATTGTTATGCTTCCTATTTCCATGCCTATATCATATTTCCTTTCAGCAAAGTGTATGTATGCTTGCATGAAAGTGTGGGTATGTTTCACAGAGTCACAGAATCATTAGTGTAGGAAAAGACCTGTAGAGATCATCTAGTCAAATTCCCAACTCTTCAAACTCCCAAACTCTTGCTAAAACAAGATTTTCCAGAGCATGTTACACAGGACTGCATCCAGGAAGAGTGTGAATATCTCCAGAGAAGGAGACTCCACAGTCTTTCTGGGCAGCCTGTTCCAGTGCTTTGTCACACTCACAGTAAAGAAGTTTTTCCTCACATTCAGGTAGAAGTTCCTGTATTGCAGCGTGTGCTCATTGCCCCATATCACTGTGCACTACTGAAAAGAGTTTGGGTTCATCCTCCTTACACCCATCCTTTAGATATTTATTAACATTGATAAAGTCTCTTTTCACACTTCTCTCCAGGCTAAACAGTCCCATCTCTCTCAACCTTTCCTCTTAAGAGAGATGCTCCAGTTTCCCAGTCACCTTCATTGCCCGCTACTGGACTGTTTCCAATTTGAATAGATGAAATCTGATTTGACTTCAAGAAAATACTCTGAGGTACCAAGATTAGGTTCTTACATATTGAACAGAAAAAAAATAAATCAAATCCTCTCCCTTTGCAATACTTACCAACCCATAACTTCAAGGCTACTAACACCACCAAAGTTTTCTGATGAACAGAGTAATCATATCAATCAAGACCAGTCACATTAATCAATTTTTACAATAAAGGGATTGTTTGCTAATGAGGAAACCCTGTGTTGTACTTTCTACCACATGGTCCATAAGAATTTTGAAAAGAAATAAAGGAAAATCTCAGATTTTTCACTCTCTTTGAAGTATAAGACAATACAGGTATTACAGAATGAAAGCAATAACCTAACAAACACTCCCTGACAATATATTTCTTTCCATTCCAATTAATGAGGTTATTAGTAGCGCAAGTCCTGAAGTATTTTAGGAAATGTCAGCTTTGATGTGTAACCCACAACACAAAAGAAGAGTATAAGAAAAGAAGGATTAAGAGGGATTTACTTGAAGAATCTGGTGTGGAGGAACCCTACCAAAAAATGCAGTCAGCAAGTAGCTCCCAAAACAAGTCTTCAGTTAAAAACAAATACAACTCCACTCTGAATCCAAAGACAGAAGGAATTTTTACATACACACACACACAAAATGACTGGGAATCCCTTGACAGTACATCTCACCGAGAGCTCACAGTGAAAAGGTGTGGACTATTAGCATTAATATAGCAAAACCACAAAGGTTATTTTATGAACAGCCTGTCATGAGCCAAAATTCAGTACTGCAACAGGTAGCCACTTAAGATTTAGGATGTGCTCAAATCCTGTAGGAGGCAACAGAGAACAAAGTACATTCTAGTGAGATTAGGATGCATCTACATCTGAAGACAGGACACATCTATAACAGAAACTCTTCCATTGTTTTCACATATATAAAAAGTGATCTTCCTAGTCACTCTT
>NW_009954614.1:2159777-2201859 GCF_000747805.2 Chaetura pelagica | reverse complement strand
ACTCTTTCCTTCACTGCAGAAATCTGATTTTCCATCACAAATGCTTAATTATTCTGCTAATAAACACTTCACACACATTTCCAATCTCAATTAATGAAGCTTTGTACCACTGGACCATGCATCACCTTAAACATCTTAAACACTGGATTTTTCTGAAGCCACTGTTGCCATTTCTACAAAGAATCTGTCATCAGGAAAAACAAGTGACCTCTTTGATTAATGGTTTATTGGCTGATACATGCAAGAAGTCTTTCCTTCAGTAATGAGGTTTATTCACAGGTTTCTAGCTATCTCTTCAGCAATTACAGCAAGTACTTTCTTTGGACACTAAGAAATGTAAAAATAATAAAACTTTGGCAATTATTCTTTAAGAGAGGTTTATATTAAATGGCTAGCCAGAACTATATTTTCAATGTTTGAGCAAATGGTGTGTTCTTCAGATTTCTGTTTAATCTCAGACTAGAATAACTTTCTCTTTAAAAAGTTTTTCTCAGCCTCTCTACTATAGATAGAAAATTAGCTTCTGGACTCCCTGAACATATTTTGTGCAGTAACCAATATACTGCCATATACATATTTATGACACACTTAATTCTACAAATGATTGTTTTCAAAAAGTACCAGTTGTCTAAGACTCTTAACTTGTAACAACAAGTTGTCGGCCTTCTGACTTTAAACAGATGCTCATCTGAATCCAGAAGGAAAAATATCTAAAGTTTACTATCTACTCTTCTTGCAGATCTCCTCCCTTTGCGGGCAGGGGAATGTGAAAACATGAAGTGGTGTGGGGCATATTGAGAACATTGTTATTTGAACACTATGGAGTTTGACTAAAAAATTTAATTCTTGATTTTGTCCTATTTTTTTTCCTAGCCATCTACTTCCACTGAGATGTTACCCTCAAGAAGCAACAACTTCAGCTCTCATTTCATGCAGAGTGACAGTGATCTTGGGAGCTTATAAGCCAGTGCTTTCTTCACTAGTAGAATCTTGAACAACTATCAATACCCAAAAAGACAAACTTGGCATCACAGAGCCTCATTTGCAAGATCTTGGATTTCATTTGCACAGTTCTTTTCACCACAAAGTACATATAAGTTTAGTTCTGAGAGGTTTTACACGTGGTATCAGCTCCTTTGATAAAACCACTTTGTAATTGCTTAAAAGCTATTCACTTCTCCCCTTTTATATACTTTTCAACTCCTTTAGGTATTTTTAGTCACCTTAAGTTTCTTTTTACCATAAACATACAATAATTTCAGATCTCACTGTGAAAACTCCAGGAATTTTTCCTTTGCATTATCCTAGTGCATATATTTGAAGATGTTTGTGCAGATCTCAGATCTTCTCTAAAGGAAACACCTGTGCTTTTACTATACAACAGAAAAGTCTTATTTACAATTTAGAATATTTGCAGTATGTAAACTGTTTAAAATTGGTCCATGAGAAAATAAAACCCACAAGTTGAGAATAAGATATTCTGAAGACTACACTAGCAAGCATGGAAATACATCAATTCATAAGTAGATTTTTTTTCAGTATTCATAGTGAATGTTTTACTTCATTTTCCCATCTTGAATCAATTGTAATCTCAGTCTTACAAGCACAAGAGTGAATACAGATATTTTTATTCCAGTTTCTGGTTCATGCTTGAAAAATGAAAGTTTTCTAAACTAAAGGGCAAATGAAACAAATTCAGTTCCTGTGCTTCAATTAGTCAAGTGAAGCTCAGCCAGCCCCTCAGCAGAGATGATGTCTATTCTCACCAGGCAGAACACTGGCTGCAGCCATTGCACCTTTACTGCAGAACTTACTTTACAGCTCTGCATATCTGCTGTACGGTAGTTATGCTATTGTAGTTAATCTGGCAAATTTATTTCTGATCATAACTGCAAGTTTACTTTTCCTTTGTTCTGTGTTTTCTTGTTGAAAATATTTACCGAGTGTCCTCTGGGTCTAAACAGAACAGAAATCCAACAGGTCTGTTTTCAGATATTTAAGTCTCTGCATATGGCAAGCAGAGCTTTGAAAGCAAATACTTGGTCTACATGCAGAAGTGTAGAGTTCTTTTCTCCCATTCACTTTTCTCAACCACTAGGTGGTAATGTTCACTCTGCAGACCTTTCAAAAGGCAGCATAAACCCTAATTGATATTCAAATAAATTAGCTTTTCTTACACTGGTGCAAATACCTAGTAAACCAGAACTGAATTTTACTTGTTTGTTTTTCAGATAAACAATTTTATTTATTTTTAGCTGTGCTTGATTTCATCCTAAGCACTGAGAAGCAGCTCCCCATACGCATTTGTTCTCATCTGTTCCTTGAACTTTTAACTATTCCAAAGCAACTTGACCTACCTGAGATCAACATTCAACGGTGGAAGTTTAACAGGGCTGAAGCATGCTGTGTTAGTATAACCAAATCTGATATCATATGTTCCTTTGTTTCTTTATATTGGAGAGAAAAGGTTATCTAGGAAAGAATGCAGTTTTATACTGCCAGTAAATTCAAGGTTTATGATTTGCTTATAAAATATTACATTTAAGTTACACTGAAAAGCATACTGAAGAGGTTCTCACAATTATGCACTGGATTTTATGAAGACAGAATATTCCTCCATGCATCCAAATTGTTATGTCCACTGAAGAATTTATGACCAAGCATGACAGAGAGAAAAGGAAGAAAAATGTATTTCAGCACAAAACTCATATACTTCAAGAACTGCAGAGAATTAAAATGAACACAGAAGGATTCTGAGCACAAGGCTGAAAATGTAAAGCTCAGATTCTACTCCCAGCTCTTTAATCACAATATTTTTCTGATATTACCACTTCCCTTGTTCTTGTACCTGTTTTATGAAGTAGAAGAAAGGAGTCTCTCTTGCTTTCTGTGTTCAAACAATTGAATACTTGGAGATCCAAACAGGAAAATCTTCAGATAACATGGGTGGAAAACAGTCAGAACTGCACTTGCTCAAGAGTTGAAAGCTTCAAATGACTCCTAACAACTAGTTAGATACTTGAGCAAACATTTACTGCATCATGGACAGATGTTGCCTGCATTGGTGTGAGACATGTGAGGCAGCCTTATGTACAGATGCTTGCACCATTAAAAAAACAAATCACTACACTGGTTACATTCATTCTCTCTTGTAGAACAAAAAATCCCTACCCAATAGTCAAGGCAGGAGGAAAGCAGCTGCTTGAACTGCAAACTTCATTCTTTGTCACAAATCTCTTGAGTTTATTTGCACATTTTACTGTGATTACTTTGGAAAAATGGGGGAGTATTTAGAAAATAGAAAGGAGAACAATTAATCTTACCTAGATAAGTCATCGGAAAAGACAGCCATTGAAAACAGGGGAAAATTGCAAAGCACAATATTATTTTGGTGTTTTATTTCACCACCAAGTCAATAGTTTTTAAGAGTAGATAACAAGATAATTTGAACTGCAGAAAAATAGAACTTTAGGTCTTCGATTTTTCTTCTTTGGATAAACCATAGCTCCAAACACCAAACTGAAGAACGGTACAAAACAAGGAAAGCGAATTATTGTAGTTTGGCCTACTTGGGGACTTTTTGTTGTTTGGGTTTTTTTTCCCCCCTTACATTTTCTCTCTGCCTCATTTCCTGAGAACACAACAGCCAACCCAAATTAACTGCATTTGTTACATTTATGCATTCTTTCACTATATCCAAGGCTACTCTTGAAGGATTCTTAGCTCCAAAAATGAAGAGTCCCATGAGTTGTCCTTGACTGTCCTTCTCACTGAATCACCTGGAAAGCCCACACAAGTATTTCCATGCAAAATTGGATCAGACCTTATGAAAAGGAAAAATACTTATTTGTTTTTTTTCCATATATCTTTGTTCTATTTTCCTTAAACAGTTGGAGAATAGTAGAAAGGTCTGGGTGATGTCCAATGAAACAGACTGCCATGTGACCCATGTCCTGAAACTATGCTTCACTATCATCATATGGGAATAATTCGTACAAGTACTTCTCATGTATTCACAGGGTGTGTTGCAGATAGTCCAGGAGTCTCTTCACAGAAGCAGGCTGCTAGGTAACATTAACTCTGAATGTTCTTTAAGAATTGTCTCAGCCATGGTAAGCTAGTAGAGCCATAGCTGCACCTTCACAGTGTGACTGCACTCAGTGTGAATGCTTTCACTGCTCAAGAGGCTTTGTGCAGCCTTTGTGCAGTGTGAGGTGTCCCTGCTCATAGCAAGGAGGTTGGAAACTGATGATCTTTAAGGTCCCTTCAAACCTTAGCCATTCAATGATTCTGAGAATTCTGAGGAGAGAGAAAAAGAGGGGTTTACCTTCCCTGTCTTCATGTACCTAAAGTATAAAATCTCTCACAGTCAATGGGGAGATAAACATTCTTTCAAGACATGTTTAATCTTACCTGTTTTTGCTCTTTATTTTATTAAGACATGAGCTGCTTGCCAGAGGTAATTTAGTGCTCCTCCAGCAATAAAGGGAACCTACCTACACTGTGAAGGTCCACATATGCTCAGATGAACTCTATGCCAAATAATTATACTTGACGTTTGGCTATATAATTATACCAACTATAACCAAATGGAAAATATGGGTAAAAACAGGACCTTGATAATAAAGAAAAAATACATACAAGTTAAGTAGCAAAAGCTGAAGTAAATCAAGAAGTATTAATTCAATTACTACAACATTATTTCTTCTATGCCACAAAACCTGTGACAAAGAGAACCATGTAGTTAGAAGCACACACTTAATGTAGGAACCAGATGTTAGCTCTTCTACAGCAGGCATTGACAACATCTGAACACTTTTTGATGCTGTATCACATCCTCACATGACAGCTTTTTTAAGGTTTTCTGAGACGGGTCATATTTCTTACCTCTTCTTTGAACACCCAGTGAAATACTTACAAAACCAAATAAAGCATTAACTAAGAAACACCACAACCTTTTCCTCTGAAAAAAACCCCTTTTCACTCAGATTTGTTGTTCCATCTTTCCCCCACACCCCCTTCCTCCCTTTTTTTCCCCTCGTTCTTAAATTTCTAATTAGTGTGTTGATCTAAGCTCAAAGACATCCTATCATTTCTTACTCTCCTCTTTTCATAATAAACCATATTATCTACACTTCACCCTGCCCCTTTCTCCATACCAAAAACGTTTCTGTATTTCTTCATCTATCATCTTTGGAGGTCAAGAGCTTCCCAATGTCAAACTGTCAACTCACAGGCACAAACCGCTGGACTATGTTTTGTCATAAGGAGAAACTTGTTAAAATAATTGGGCAGGGGTTTTTTTAAGTTGTGTGTTTCTGTAAATGCAATGAATCAAACAGGAAATCAAGTGAAAAGCAGTGACATTTCCTCCAACACCCAGTTGCTGGGTTTGCTGGTTAATGATCCCAAAGCAGCAAGATCACTGCTGCCAGAGCTGAAGATTTATGTTGTTCGATGTGTGGTTACAATCTAAACTTCACTTAAGAAGGAACAAACACTGTATCATTATTATTATTATTACACCTTTCTATGTACTCTGCTTTGTTCTTCACAGACAATGTGAAACTGCTGTTCAAGTAATAACTACCAGTAATAACTAACTTTTCAAGTCCTAACTTTGATCCCCAAGATAAAAAAAACAAAACCAAAAACAAACAGTATCAGTTTTGAGAAGGTATTTCTGTTTACAAGGACCACAATGTCTCTCTCAGCTGGATAAGTAGCAGTATACAACTCCAAATACCAGATTATGTTTATACACCTTTTTTTTCTTGCTTAAAGATGTAGCCTGACATAAGCAGAGACTAATGGCATAGGTTATTCATGCAGTGATCTCACAGACTTTTAATGTTAAAGCCACTTCCATTAGTTCAGTCAAAACCTGAGACAGTCACCTCGTGTCATGGTGTAACAAGGTATAAAGTCACAGAAACTGCATGGATGGAAGCACTCGCTCCCAAGCATCTCATTAAGTTAATGCCATTGACTTAACAGGCTCAGGGCCTGCTCAGAGCCAGCACAGCCCAGGATGGTCCCACTGAGCTGGGCCACTGGGACAGGCTCCTCAGCAGTGTTGAGATGAACAAATGGTGGCAATAAGTTGGACAAACCCTCTCAGGTTGATGGCAAACACTGAGCTATGGCAAATACTCTTGTTATTAGAGCTGTCAGGTAGTTCAAGCATGGCATATTGAAATGGCTGGATGTTTTCTGGTCTCCATGTATTGTAGTATTTCTCTTTGTAATCAGGAAGATATGTCTTTGAGACAGTAATCTGTGCGAAGAGACCTGGAATAACAGCAACAGATGTTGCTTTAGGTGGAAGCAGGTTAGCACTGTGACGTTCTCTGGGCTAACTTTCTCCTGCATCTTGTTTGCCATATACACCACAAAAGCTGGCTCAGAAATTCAGTCATATGAAGGGCTTTCCTTTCTGGCCAAACATGTGACCAGATCAGATTTAGGAAAAAGCATATAGATTTGGAGAGGCAGAAGTCGGGCAGGAATCAGTCACCAGATCTGGGGATTCCACTCTTGTAGAAGGAAGAGAATGCAGCAAGACATGGAAGGTTTTGGTTCATTTCATGATCTTTTAGAGAGTAGGGAGGCCTGGCCAGCAGCTGTATACCTGCTGGTGTGATGTGTTGCTTCTCTAATACTTCTGATCACTCAAGCTGTTTTTCTCACACAGTTGCCACAGAAGAATCTGTGTGAAAGCTTGGCACAAAACCGAGCCCCCTGCTCCTAAGAGCTGTTACATCCATAATCCTACTGTGCTGTAAATTGTTCTGACCTCCAAACAGAATATGTCATGGACCAGCAGATGTCTTATAAAATTTTCCTTCCCTCTTCCATCCTGTTTATGTCCAGACACATACCTCAAGCCTGCAGGTTAAGTGTTCTACAAGCCACAACAAGCTTCAGAAATAAAGGCTGCCGCTATTTACCCACCATGCTGCCAACTTCCTGCTGTATGAACATCAGGCCTCTCTCCACATCACATATCATAGAAGGAAGGGAAGGCAGATCCCAATAAGGGAAAAATTCAAATACACTTTTCCAATTTTTGCTTCACTGTTCAGTGTTTAAAACACACTCAGGTTTGGTTGTGTATGCTTGTGAATGTTCTTTATTTCCCTAGCTCCTCCTCCTCCCAAGAAATAACTGAATAAAAGGTGAATGGTAATAGCATTTCTTTCCCTCAGTAGCAGATATGCCAATCATTCCTACAAAAAACGGGACTTAGAAGGTCATCTGCTCCACATAGTAACGATGCACAGAGACATCTCTCACAGGAATGTAATGTTCTGAATTGAATTTTAAGTGTAAGGTCTCAATTCATTAAACCTATGACATTGCATTCATAGGAAAAATTATGCTCTTATAATCCGGTTTTCCTGTTTACTTGCTATTACTACACTGAAAGAGGAATCAGGGTGTTTTTTTAGCCCCTAGTCTGCATGGATTCCTTGAGTAAAGCAATGTTACAGACTCTATTAGGCTGACAAAGAGCTCCATTAATATTACACTAAGTATCCTACTTAAAATTATGCAGGGTGGATTAATTGGGCTGACAAATGCCTTTATAAAAACAAGCCACAATCATCTGCAGATACATTTGCTTGGCAAGTGTGACCCTACCTGCATCAATCAGTCCTTCACCAAGCACTACTGGCCTATGAAACAAGTAGAAAAGGTTCAATGCTATTTTTGGAATAAACTCATGAGGATCACACACACATACTACTTGAAAGAAATTTCTTAAGAGATTTCGTAAAAAGCAGTCTTCCACTATGAAAAGTTGATTAGCAGGGTTTGTTTATTACATTTTTAGTAATAGGAAGAAAAGTAAAACGAAAGGTAAGTACTTACCAGACATCCCCATAAGGTTCCAGGGAAGAAGTTCTGGTAATAATGTCAAACACTAAAAGATAAGTTTTTCACAGCACAAAAAGTTTGAAGTAGAGGACTAAGCCAAAAGCTGACTCAATCCGAAGTATCGCACTCTCCCATTTGCAATTTCCTCCTCTACTTGTTATTACACAGTCTACTTTGGCATAGACCCTTTGCTGAAAACCGAAATTACATCCCAAAATAACCAACATGCACACCACAGGCAACAACCTAATTCCAAAGCTTCATCTGTGGGGTTTTTTTGCTCCATAGAAGTATAAAATTCAACATTTTGGAAATTCTCCCACTTTCAACATACTGCATGTTGATTTTTTTTTTTCTGTTTATGTTCCATCATTCTATTCTGGGCCAGCTTAAAGTAGCTTAGAGACCCCTGCATTCCAAAATGGCAAATCCTCCTTGTAGGAGTTCTGGGTAGAAAGAACATCTTGAACAGGTCTGTGAGTTTGAACGTTGTGTTAAAGAGGTTATTTTCTATGAAGTGCAGAAATATGTTGTGTGTGTGTATCTTTATCCACAGCTTTTATAATGAAAGCTCAAGGGCTTTTGGGAGCAACTCTTGCATGGTGTGAGGGACCAGCCCTCCAGACCTACTTTGGGAAATGGTATATATGATATATATGTGGGTAATTTTGTTTAGGTGGTTCAATATTAACTCCTACTAGTGTAATAAACGTGTTATTTGTTATAAACAGACCTTGTGTGTCGCTGCACCTTAATCTGATCAAGGGGTATTAGACGGTTGAGCTTTTACTTGGACCGTCATACATTTACTCTCTCTGGGAAAAGACCACGTCTGAGAGAAGGATCTTGGGCCCAGCCACACCTCAGCTCCTCTCTGAAGGAAGTCTAGAAAGCAAGGCGGTTCAGTCCTAATCTCCCTGGGCTGCCCTGTCTGAGTTCTGACATGTTCAGGACTGGATCCAGCCGCACCCAGGCTCCTCTGTTGCAGCAGGAGCTTAGAAAGCAACGGGGTCCAGTTATTAAATCCAGGCTGTGTCACATGGTTACCAAGAAATGAAATGTAAATAATGCAGGAGAACTCCTTTTTTGTTAAAAACTGTGAACTATTAAATTCCAATTTTCCATGCATTGGGTGTACGCAACATGTACCTCAGGGAACCAAATGTGTTTGGCTTGACACTTTAGTACTAGAAGCTGCAAAAGAGATTAACAGGTGGAGCAGCAGGACAACTGGAAAACTAGTAAATCTGTTTGCAAATCTATATATAACACTGATTGCTTTCAAGAGCATGTAGGAATCTTTGTTATTAAATATGTATTTAATCCTACTTTTCCATATTTACTAACCACAAGTGAAGAGATGCTTTTAAGCCATAGTCTGAGCTGTCTAGTAATAGTTTGTAACAGTAAGGAATAAGCTGATAATAGATGACTCAAGATGCTGCTTCTCCCAGTCATACTATCCTGTATCTTCATGCTTACATACTTGCACTTTTAATTCACGTAACTTGCATAGACTCAAAAAGAACCTGCTTCCTGTTCATCATCTGTGACTTCCAAGAAGAAAGGCAGCTCCATAGTCCCCAGCAGTAAGAAACAGCTCAATTTTTACTGTAAAACACATTTGTGTAATTGATAAAATCTTTATAGTTGAAATAAAATACTTTTAATCCCTAGGTAAATTTAACAGAAAGGCATACACTCAAATGATATTAATCTTTCCTCCTCCCCTTCCCTTCTTACTTTTATGTTTTTACACAGTATCCTTTATGCATTAATATTGTTTTAAACAAGAAAAAGCTCAATTAGTATTGCAGCAAGACAAACTCAAGTCGCCTTCATAGAAAAAGCCCTGGACTCCAACAGAGCAAGCTGTATTCAGTACTTCCACCACATCAAAGTCCTAATATTCAAAGAGGTAGTCAGACATCACGTAAGTGATTAAGAATGAGACCCAGGTACTGAAATACAAACATAATTCACGAGATAATTAGCTTTAAATGCCAAGATGGCCAATATAAATTGAAGACGGAGAAAGATAAGCTCAGCCCTGGTTTTACTTAACTGATTTCTAACACATCTCTGAGGAACAGGACATACGCAGGCACAGCAGTAGTTTGAAATGTGTCTGTATTATGACTTCTCTTTTTTTCATATTACACCCTTAAGCTTTCTAACGTTCTTTTTTAAGAAAACAAAATGACTGGCTTAATAGATACTAAAGAACATAAAGAAATGTTCCAACATAAAGAAATATTCCAACATCAAGTTGGGGAAAAAAAATAAATCTATAGATTTTAATACAGACCGCAATCCCATTTCACCTTATTGCAGGATTATTTTTTTCTTGTAAGAAAGATTTTTAAAACAAAGGAAAATACATTGTTGTTAGGTCAGGCAATGCTTTTTTTTTTTTTTTTTTTAAGTACATTTCAAACAGTTCCCAACAAAAAACAAGCACAAATACGAATGAATCTTCATGCAAGTTCCTGAATACGAACATCAGACACACAAATATAAAAATTTATTGCAGGCTTCTGGTGGATGAGTACTGAATTTTTAAATACTTCATTTGTCTTATGTGGGAGTGTAAGAGATGTCCTGTAACATCAAGATATTTGAATAACCTTGTACCCAAGCCTTTCATCCAGATGATCAGAGTACAGTAATGAACTACTGGAGACATAAGTTCCTACGTATCCATTTGTCAGATAACAGGCAGTCTATCAGTGCATTTACATTCCCCTCATGAAATACCTGTAGGAAATTTTATAGAGGGAAATGTCAGTAGAAGGAAGACACCCAATTAGGGCAGAACTTTCAGGCACAGCAGAGACAAACAAACAAGTGAAAGGCACAGGATCACAGAGGTCACATATAAGTAAGATGCCAACAGAAACTACAAAATCCAAGAAAGCTATTTCTTCTTATTAATCAAAAATTCCATGAATAAGTGGAAGAGATATCATTCTCTTCTGGAAGGGGAGGAAGGAGGAATAATTTTCCAGAGCTTTCCAGAGATATTATAACCTTTAGTAACAATTAGTGATGCTGCTTAGAATGTTTTTTCAGAAAGCTTGAAGAAATGCACTTGGCAATTTTCTGAAGGCACTAAAATTAATGTAATGACTAGGCTTACTCTCCAGTAAGTTACATGCACTCATTCATGAAAGAGTTTGGTTGAAGTCCTGTTACATACACAGTTAATGCATTTTATTTTTTCCTATCATGTCACTTTCCACAAATGGAGATTACATGCAACATTCAAATACTCGAAAACTGAGCAAAACTTGTATTCATTCTGCTAGCAGGCTTACTGCTTCTTCCACATAAAAGGTCACCTCCTATATAATCAACTGAAAAAAATAGGATTCTATTTAAGGAAAGGCAATTATTTGACCCCTGTCTTATTTCACAATGCAAAGCCAAAAAAAAGGCCATAGCATTAGAGTACAGTGGCTTTAATTAATCTCCAATAAATATTTTAATTTTTTTTTCCTATAGATACCAGGTGTTTTCTGGTTAATTTTTGGAAATCACCATCATCAAATCATTGAGAAAAAGACTTGAAGGACAAATTCCTTTCCAAACATTTCTCTGTACTGGGAAAAGTAGTACAAAGAGATCAGAATAAAAAGCATTTGGAACAGCACATTTTATATCAAGAAAACTATTGAATTTCAGAAGCTGAGGGTAGGAAATATTTTTTTAATGATAAGTGACTCTCTTGAATAAGTCAGTGTACAAAATCAAATTTGCTATCTTGAATTTGCAGCCCTTCTTTTCAGTCAGAAAAAAATGAAGCTTCTGACTGGAGTAATAGGAGCTGATCTTTGCAAGAGCACAAAGCACGAATGTCTCCATGAGGAATCTGATTTCAGGTACAAAGTACTGGATTACTAGACCTTGTTCATTACTACAAATAGAGGGACAGACCTTATAAAAGTGAAGCTGTTACTAAGAGTCATTACTTAGTTGAACTCATTTCAGTTCTTGAGTGATTATCCTGATAAATGCAAAAGGATAATCTTGATACTTATACATGATTCTACAGATACTTCAAGTAAGCTATTAAACCAGAGGTTGACTACCTAAATATAAGATGTTTCTAGGTATAATTTTGTCTTTCTACTGGTTTTCCTTTCTATGTATATGTTGGGTGTCATGTTTGATTTTGCAGTTTATGAACTTAATCTGATATATCAGTTGACCACATTACAGCAGAACAACATGGGTCTCAAATCTCCAAGTTTTCAGTGCATGAAACAGCAGAGATGAATGTGCATAGTGGTATTTTAAGACATCAGAAAGATACTGCAAATTAACTCTTGCCAAGAGAAGAAGACTAAGTAACTCCAGAGTATGAAGTGCTTCTGCATGCATTTACAGAAAGGATTATTTCTGCATTTAAAGAATGTTTATGAAGTGTTTGCATAGTAGTTCTTAAACCAAGACAGCAGACAATATTTTCATTTCTTTGGGTTTATTCTAGTATTTACCTCTCAGAATTGGTATTTTCTGGTGTGATCGATCAAGGAAAATAAAGGTACAAGAGTAAATTTTTAAACTCTGCCTCCTTGAAGGCTGATAACACAGATTCCAAAGCCATCCACAAAGCATTTCCTGGCTTTCAGCCTCAGTTCTGGATTAACTGTTGCACATTTTCTATGGTGTTATAGAGGAGGGCTGTGCAGCCTATAGTACAAATGCCTGGATTAAAAAAATATTTTTAAAAGGATGGAAGGGAAGGTCTTGGGGTTTCTTTTAAGCCATCCAAAGTTAACCAGATATGAATGGAACTATTACCTTCTTTCAGGTGGCTGATATTATTAGCTATGGATATTTTTTGAGATACTGCCAATTACTGTAAATTTTGGTTCATATTGTATTCTCAGGTAGATTGTTGTTTACTAGCAACCTTTTGTAATTTTCAATATGGAAAGTTTGCATAGTTAAAATCAATAATGGTATTTTACAAAAAGCAGATAACAGAGCCTTGAAACAGCAGGTGAAAAATCAGCAGCTCAGAGGTAAACTAGACATCCATGCTTGCTTAGAAAGGAGGTGGGGCTTTGTTTATTTTCCTCCTACAAGTTGACACGAATATTTGAAGACTTTAAAAAAAAAATATTCAAACCTTTAAGCTCTACAACATTCAGGTCAAGATCTTGACCATGTTAGAGTGTAAGGGAAATATTCGTTAAAAGGTGTGAGGGTCATATTGTAGGAAGGAGTACCCAGACCTGAGGAAAACAGCTGAGACATAAACCCACTTAAAGCTTCCAGGTCCCAGAAGGTATTCAGGCAGAACAGCAAAGGGAGTCCATGGCATCAGACAGAACATGGAATCATGGAATCGCTTAGGTTGGAAAACACTTTTAAGATCATCAAATCAAACCATTAACCCTGCTAAGTCCAGCACGAAGCTGTATTCCCAAGTACCACACCTAGATGGCTTTTAAACACATCTAGGGATGGTGACTTAACCACCTACCTGGGAAGGCTGTTCCAGTGCCCATTACTTTCAGTAAAGAAATTCTTCCTAAAGTAAAGAAATTCTGTCTAAAACCCAGGATGTCATTGGCCCTCTTGGCCACCTGGGCACTCTGCTGGTTCATATTCAGCCACCTATCAATCAGAACCTCCAGGTCCCTTTCTGCTGGACAGCTTTCCAGCCACTCTTCCTCAAGCCTGTATCGTTGCAGGGGGTTGTTGTGGCCCAAGTGCAGGACCTGGCACTTGGCCTTGTTGAACTTCATACAATTGTCCTCGGCTCATTGATCTAGTCTGTCCAAGTCTCTCTGTAGAGCCTCCCAACCCTCAGGCAGATCAATACTCCCTTCCCACTTGGTGTCACCTGCAAACTTATTGAGGGTGCATTCTATCTCCTCATCAAAATCATTGATAAAGATACTAAAGACACACAACAAATGACCCTGTTGCACCATATAATTCCACACACAGCATTAGCTTGGAATATCTATATATTAGCCCATTTTGCAGAACAAAAAACTGTACATGACAGATTTCAGCTTTACTACTCTGACCCCTAGGACTGCTTTTCCCTTTGGGCAGACTATATTCTGGGCTAGGAGAATGTCTTGAATGGTCAATTTTTCTTTAAATAGGAGGCAGAAGGAGCACCTACAGAAGATCACACAGAATGCATCCAGACGGGTATTGAAAGTCTCCAGCGAAGGAGACTCCACAACGTCTCTGGGCAGCCTGTTCCAGTGCTCTGTCACCCTCACAGTAAAGAAGTTCTTCCTCATGTTGAGGTGGAACTTCCTGTGTTGTAACTTGGTGCCCTTTTCCGTCATCCTATCACAGAGCACCACTGAAAAGAGACTGGTCGATTCTAGACATTCACCCTTCAGGTATATATATATATACACATTTGTATATATTTTTATATATTTGTATATTTATATTTTTATACATATTTATATATATTTATAAGGTCTCTTCTTAGTCTTCTCAGGACTAAAAAGCCACAAGTCTCTTACCCTTGAAACTTTACAAACACTACTGCTTCCACCATAATTTACAATAGTTAGGTACTAATTTTAAAGTGCCATTGTCATCCAGACACTTCAATAAAAATATTCACAGTATGGTTTAGAGTGTGACCTTAATTTTAAAAATTAGAGAGGAATTCATATTGATCAGAATGAAATACGTCCTGGGGTGCTGTTTGTCTTGCAGTGAGTGGCTTGTGAAAACTTCATCATTTCTCATACACTTCCTGCCAAGCAGAACAAATTTTTTCTAGGACTAGTGTGGATAACTGAATCAATGCAAATCCAGCCTACTACTCAGTGAAGGATTTTATTGGCTTGCTGCCACAGAGAGAAGCCAAGCTGAACCCTACATTTCCACTTTTCTTTGAGATGCAGCTGCCTAGGTGCAGTCTGCCCAGAAGCAAGAGTATAAAAGAACCTATATGCACCACTGAGCGTAATGCAATGCATTATGCTCATATGCTGTCATACTGGCTTGTGGCTTACCTGGCAGCAGCAAGAACATAAATATGAGAGCAGAGATGGCCCACTCCAATGGATATTCACCTGAACTTCAAAAATAGCCCTGCTCTCTCCCCACAGAAAGAGAGCAGCTTGACAGGAAAAAGAAATAAATACAAGTAATACAAAAGAATCAGTGTCAAGAATGTTGCTCATTAAACATTTGGTTTGCAGACAGTTTTCCTAAGTGTAAGGCCTAGCTATGTATGATCAATACTTTTTTTAAACATTTATGTCTTCACCTTCATCTGCAGTTCTTATTCTTGCTAGGTTTATTTCTGCTAGTCCCAAAAGAAGTGCAGGAGTGTCAAACATAACTCAAGTTTCATGAAAGTGATCAGATAGCGTCTGCACACCATACACAGGTCCCTCCCTACAGAGAGAAAATCATTCATATGAGCTAGTATGTTAAAAATCACAAGCCTGTATCGTTGCAGGGGGTTGTTGTGGCCCAAGTGCAGGACCTGGCACTTGGCCTTGTTGAACTTCATACAATTGTCCTCGGCTCATTGATCTAGTCTGTCCAAGTCTCTCTGTAGAGCCTCCCAACCCTCAGGCAGATCAATACTCCCTTCCCACTTGGTGTCACCTGCAAACTTATTGAGGGTGCATTCTATCTCCTCATCAAAATCATTGATAAAGATACTAAAGACACACAACAAATGACCCTGTTGCACCATATAATTCCACACACAGCATTAGCTTGGAATATCTATATATTAGCCCATTTTGCAGAACAAAAAACTGTACATGACAGATTTCAGCTTTACTACTCTGACCCCTAGGACTGCTTTTCCCTTTGGGCAGACTATATTCTGGGCTAGGAGAATGTCTTGAATGGTCAATTTTTCTTTAAATAGGAGGCAGAAGGAGCACCTACAGAAGATCACACAGAATGCATCCAGACGGGTATTGAAAGTCTCCAGCGAAGGAGACTCCACAACGTCTCTGGGCAGCCTGTTCCAGTGCTCTGTCACCCTCACAGTAAAGAAGTTCTTCCTCATGTTGAGGTGGAACTTCCTGTGTTGTAACTTGGTGCCCTTTTCCGTCATCCTATCACAGAGCACCACTGAAAAGAGACTGGTCAATTCTAGACATTCACCCTTCAGGTATATATATATATACACATTTGTATATATTTTTATATATTTGTATATTTATATTTTTATACATATTTATATATATTTATAAGGTCTCTTCTTAGTCTTCTCAGGACTAAAAAGCCACAAGTCTCTTACCCTTGAAACTTTACAAACACTACTGCTTCCACCATAATTTACAATAGTTAGGTACTAATTTTAAAGTGCCATTGTCATCCAGACACTTCAATAAAAATATTCACAGTATGGTTTAGAGTGTGACCTTAATTTTAAAAATTAGAGAGGAATTCATATTGATCAGAATGAAATACGTCCTGGGGTGCTGTTTGTCTTGCAGTGAGTGGCTTGTGAAAACTTCATCATTTCTCATACACTTCCTGCCAAGCAGAACAAATTTTTTCTAGGACTAGTGTGGATAACTGAATCAATGCAAATCCAGCCTACTACTCAGTGAAGGATTTTATTGGCTTGCTGCCACAGAGAGAAGCCAAGCTGAACCCTACATTTCCACTTTTCTTTGAGATGCAGCTGCCTAGGTGCAGTCTGCCCAGAAGCAAGAGTATAAAAGAACCTATATGCACCACTGAGCGTAATGCAACGCATTATGCTCATATGCTGTCATACTGGCTTGTGGCTTACCTGGCAGCAGCAAGAACATAAATATGAGAGCAGAGATGGCCCACTCCAATGGATATTCACCTGAACTTCAAAAATAGCCCTGCTCTCTCCCCACAGAAAGAGAGCAGCTTGACAGGAAAAAGAAATAAATACAAGTAATACAAAAGAATCAGTGTCAAGAATGTTGCTCATTAAACATTTGGTTTGCAGACAGTTTTCCTAAGTGTAAGGCCTAGCTATGTATGATCAATACTTTTTTTAAACATTTATGTCTTCACCTTCATCTGCAGTTCTTATTCTTGCTAGGTTTATTTCTGCTAGTCCCAAAAGAAGTGCAGGAGTGTCAAACATAACTCAAGTTTCATGAAAGTGATCAGATAGCGTCTGCACACCATACACAGGTCCCTCCCTACAGAGAGAAAATCATTCATATGAGCTAGTATGTTAAAAATCATCAGAGAATCCCAATGAAAGAAATACCTCCCAAGCCTATTACTTGCAGTCTGCAATTACCTGTATCCTCATTTCTGGTGGATAACAGAGTTCTAACACAGCATACTGACACACTGTCTGAACACCAATAATTAGTGTTTCCCAATGCACACTTCTATTACCCTAATTACTGCAACACTATAGTAATGCCCTAAGCCATCCTCCATCTTCTCCTTCTGTAAAGAAATTATCTACAATTACATTACTAATTCAATAGAAAGCAAGTAGCTTCATAACTGATGAGAATGGAACACAAGCAATATTTTGTTTTTGGATTAAGAATTCCCTAGAGAAATGACAAAAAACCAGACTCTACCACTCTGCAGCAGTAGTCCAAAACTTGAACACCATTTTATTACCTTCTTGGGACTATTCTCACAGAGCATTGGTTCAAATGGGAATCAAATAATCAAAAGCAAAATGCAAAGGGAGTTGTCTTCACAGATGAAATGAAAATGAGATTCTAGGAAATAAGGTATATTCAAAAATTTTGGCAGAGGAAAATCTGACTGAACCTTAGTCCTACAGCAGCTATTTTTCTCACCAATACTTTGTTTTGTTGTGCTTTTCACAAGGTAATCTTCTCAGTGCTCTTTTTTTTTTTTTCTTTCCTTCGGGCCTTTAGAATGTTCTTTTTTGTAGAGCTCTTGTATCTGTTGGGTGACACAGAAAGCTATTGAGCCCTCAACTGTTGTTTCCAAACAGGGTAACAAACTACAGGGGAAAACAAAGTACCAAAACCAGTTTTAAGAGACTGGCATTCCACTCCACGTTTTCAGAGTTGCACCAAAAAAAAGAAATAAAAAATTGCATTAAATGCATAACTCAGTTTACGCTTGCATGACCCAAGGAACTCCAGAGTTAATACAAAGCTCCACTTAATTCTATTGACTTAGGGGTAACCATCCACTATTCTATTAGAGCATGTCCTGAAAAATCATAGCATTTTACTTTATTACTTCTTTGCAGTGAAATGCTTGTCTTGTAATGACAAAATCTACTTCTGGAATGTATGTAAGTATCAGAAAAAGCAAGAAAAACAAACCTCAGTTTCATAGACAGGACAAGTATTAGAAACAAAACAGCACTACGCATCAAATTGATCCTAGAGTCTCTAACTTCAATTATTTCAAAATTATTTACTTTCACTGCAGTTTTTGTTCCTTGTGCTTATCCTATGGGCTATTTGTTATTTAGGGTGGGGGCAAAGAAAAAGAGAGAAAAATTAATTTCTATACTGTGACACTCTTTGATTGCAATGAAGGAGTAATAATATATGGCATAATGATCTTGTTGCAACTTGCATAACATATCAACATTATTACAATCAACTTTTAGCCCAAGAAATACAAATAAATGAAATGTTTCCAAACAGAAAACACAGGTAAGCAGAAAGCAGCTGTTCAGACCAAAGAAGTATTTTATTAAAGTAAAATCTTATTTCTGTTGACAGTGTTAAGATAGCTATGATAAATTACAGGTACTAAAGACCTCAGTTTTATAACCTGTTTGAAAAACGGCTTCTCTGTAAGCATAAGACAGAAAAACAACATGCTTCATTCACCCAAAAATTACCCAGAACAAATTAAGTGTCTGTTCAATTGACAACAGCATTCTGTGAAGCTTCCCTGGGACCTCGGCAACACACTCCCTGCTCGTGCCAGGCCAAACAGTCTTAGCTAAAAATAATTCTAGTCGATCAACAGGGAGGGAACCTGCCACCATTTTTGTGCTCTAAGTTGAAATCTATACACAAAGAGAAATTTTATACTAATACATTTTCAAAGACTGGGCAAGCAAAAGTATCATGGATAAAACAGAATTTGCTTTTGGAGAGTGGAATAAGTACTTCCTAGCTGCAAGGACATTCCCATCTCTTAATCCTACTGCTGCAGTTGGACCTGTAGCAGTGTTTCACACAGTATATGAAGCTAAGCTAAGGAGTAATACTGAGTATAAAGTCCCACCTTCTGATGTCCCAAAAAATTTCTGACAATGCACTGTAATTTTGGTTTGCTTTAAAATATGGCTTAATTATTATTCTCCAGTTAAACATAACCAGTGCTTTGTTCTTAGTGCAAAAAGACCACATATTTAGAACAGCCAGTTCTTGCATGCTGCTGTCAGCTGACATGATCAAACATGGAATTAAATATCCTCTTTATATGCTGACGGAAGGGGCGTAGCAGAACTTTTATTTTCTAGGGCTTCAGACCCTATGAAATAGGGGAGAAATGGCTGCAGTGAAAGACTGTGTGTGCTGTTTTTTGCTGGGGTACAGTTCATTTTCTTCATAGCAGCTAATATGGGCCTGTGTTTTGGATTCCTGCTGTAAACTATTGATAACTCAGGGGTATTTTAGTTACTGCTGAGCAGCACTTACACAGCACCAAGGCCTTTTCTGCTTCTCACCCTGTCCCATCGATGAGTGGGCTGGAGATGCACAAGAAGATGGGAGAGGACACAGCCAGGACAGCTGACCCTAATTGTCCAAAGGGATGTTTTGTAATGTATGCTGTCAGGCTCAGCATATAAAGCTGGGGGAAGAAGAAGGAAGTGGGTGACATTCATAGAGATGGTGTTTGTCTTCCCAAGTAACCATTACCCATGATGCAGCCCAGCTGTTCTGGAGATGGCTGAACACCTGCCTGCCAATGTCACTTAGTGAATTAATTCCTTGTTTCGCTTTGCTTATGCATGGCACTTTTATTTTACCTAATAAACTGTCTTTCTCTCAACCCAAAGTTTTCTCACTTTACCCTTCTGATTCTCTGATTCTCTCCCCCATTTCACTGGGGGAGCAGTGAGTGAGCAGCTGGGTGATGTTTAGTTTCTAGATGGGATTAAACCACAACACTGTTACAGAGAGTAGCCTGTGTCAGAAGAAACGGCAGTCTCTGATAAGCCCTATTCCTTTTCCTAAAGTCTGCATGTGTTTAGGATTAGCAGAAGGTTCCAGGTTTTCCCCTAGATTATATCCAGAAATTGTCTTCCAAACATGGAAGCTCCTCAAACCCCTCCCAGCTGCCTACTGCTTCTGATCTTGTCTCAAAAACCAATTAGTGTCTTCCAGACAGCTCCTTGGTTACAGTTCATAAACACAGTAACATTCACTGCTCCAAGGCTCTCACCCTGTATCTACCCACGTTCTCAAAATGGCATATGACAACTACAGTATGAAAGATAAGAGAAAGCTGATGTTTATAACATACACAGTTCCAGAACAAACTAGTACAACCGAAGTTGCGTTCAGTGATGCAAGCAGACCTGTGGTATACTTTTTGGCCCATACAATTCCTTCACATTTATTAATCATCAGGATTGGCAAGGCAAGAAGGCTCCTGAAGATGGGTGAACAAACTGGCAATGAAGCACAGGTCTACTTCGTCCCATACCCCAGCACTTGAGCTATTTGCCCCTTTTTCCTTTGTTATCTCAACTGGTTTGCTGTGCAACAGCCCCGCAATGCCACATTATGCTGATAGTGGGTACATAGTGCCACAGAAAGTTTCCAGAGTCTGGCTAAGAAAAGGAAAAAGAAATCTCTTTCTCTCGCTGTTCATTTATTCCATGACTCATGTCATCTTCAGAAGTAAAGTGTTGCAGAGAATAGAAGGGCTTTCTCTTACACTTCTTCAAGGAGCACATTAAACAGACACAGCAATGTCTGACACACACAAAAAAAAAAAGACCAGTGCTCTCTAATCTTCCAAACTAATCATGCTTAAGCAGCAGAACTACAGCTTTTCATGAAATCTAGCAGTAAGCTCTCTCCAACACATTTTTATACAGTAAAATGTCACTGAATTCTGAGACAGCACTCTGTGCTTCAGATTTTGAAGATCAAGACCCAAAATAACTTTGCTCCAAAAAATGTGGAAAAAGTCTTTCTGTTCTGTCAATGAAAATAATCTCACAGAGAAGATCCAGCAGGCTTCAATTCTATCTGTTAAATCTTTTCTAAAAGGGTTTTAGATGTGTTACCTTCTTGTCCCTACAACTTCAGCTACATGGCTGTTCTCTAGAGAGTAAATACAGGAATACAATGCATGCAACTTGGCTCATCAAGAATTCTTCTGCAACGTCATTATGATATAGACTGCTCCCTTAAATACAAAATGGTCAAGGCAGTCAAAACTAACTAACAAGCAAAGAATAGATATAACACCTTGAGAAATTTAAGTTTGTACTTTCCTTTTAAATGAGCCATGGGCTAGTAAGTGAACCACAGTGGCATTTGATATTCGGGCATAAATTTTCTTTCCTCCTGTTTACTTGGAGCAATATCTAGAGAATGTCATCCAGACTTAAAAATAGAAAATAACTGTAGGCTAATAAAAATGGGCATCTAATGATGAGAAGCAGCCATCTGCACAACATGTACTCTATTATTTTTACAATACATGGCCTAATTCTTCACACCATTATTCCACTTCTTCAGAATAAGGCTCTTGGATCTGCTGTGAGTTAAGTACAATTTGGAAAGGTGTAGCTCTGTTGTAGCATTCATTTACACTGGTGCTTTTATGCAGAACTTAAAGAATCAATGAAAGATTGCTTCAAAAAGCTGAAAGCAAACAAAAGGATTAGAGCCATTGAGTACTAACTGTCAGGCAACTCCAGAAACTGGTAAGCATTTGCCACAACACTTTTTGGAGACTTACAAAGACAGGCTAAAGTCAGTATGAGTTATGGATGTGGAGCCATTTTCAGCTCAAATGTACCCCTGTGTGAACTGGCTTTAACCCAATTCCCAGCTCAAGTTATAAAAATCCTTCCAGTCCTTACAATCCCAATAAAACCCCTAAACTCGATTCTGCAAAAACACTTCTGCTGTACTTGAGCTCACATTTCAAATATTATAATACCAGTTCCCAATGGCTGGAGTAAAGATTTCAGCAATTCAATCAATATATAAGGGACTCTGTGTTTACAACAACCAGTTCTTTATTTTATTCCTTTTCATAGTATACCCTTTTAGAGTGTACTGCAAAAATATCACAATAATTTACTTCTGTAATTTGAAAGCAGTTGATTGGTCATCATGTGAAATAGGACACAGAGAGTCTTAAAAGTAATGCAGTTGGAGCCCTACACCATCCAAAGAATATGTTCCACAGTAGGAAGGCATTAGACAACACAAGTCAAATGATATCCATAATGGATACACTCCTAATTACTCATAAATACTTGATTTTTTTTTCTTTTTACAACACTACTGTCATGAGAAGGAAAGCTGCCATGCTGTAATTTTCTTATATTTACTTGAATGAACCTTCTCAGGTACTTCATTATTATTGCAACCACATTTTGAAGAATTTTTCACTTTCTGAACTTGTCCCTTACCAGTTAATCAGTAAAACCAGAACACGGTAGAAGTTTAGTAAAAAACTCACAATAGCAGGATTATCCCTTAATCACTCCAGGTTAAAAACAAGACCTAGTGTATATCACTTTTACTTGTTGAAACTGAAGGACATGCAGTCAAACTCCATGTTATTTCCTGTCTTTTCAGCAAACAAGGAGCCCTGAATTTTGCTGATCCCACAACACTGGTATCCACACATCATACATGTGAACTATTAGGAGTACCATTAAGTATCACTGCTACTGGCAGAGGCATGGTAGTGTTCTGGGATTGCAGAGACAAAAAAAAAAGCACAAAAAAGCTTTACTCTGAATACACATTTAGAGCACAACTAGTCAAAACCTCAATACAGACTAATCTTTGCTGTCATTAAAATGAGACAAGCCAAACAGCAAACCATATTGCATAACCAGTTGCTTAAATAAGGTATAAATAACAGAGCATATGCTGTTTTTCAAACAACTACCCAGCATTTCAGTGCAGTTGCTCTTTCATCTTTCAGTGAAACAGGCAGTATTTCCAGTGGAGGAGGCCCACCATCTGAAACTATTGAATACACTTCAGCTTCCATCTCTCTGAAAACAGATTAGCTTGTATAAACATTAGCTTCATAATTTCATCATCAGTCAAGATTGATTTACTGCTTCCTAGACCACAAAGAAAAGAAAGATCTCTTCTCTCTTCCCACATAATCAAACAAAATCCTTACAATATCATAAGAGACCTGAAGCAATTGCACCTTAGAATTAGCGCCTAGATGATAAGTGCCTACTAGCCAGAAACATCAATCACGACAGTCAATGAAGCCCCATTTTTACACAGGGTCCTCACCAACAATACCTGGGAAAGAAAGGAATCAATTCCTCAGACCTTCCATGGCCGTCAAAGCCAAGTGTATAAGCCATCCCACACAGTCTTAGTTCGATACAGTCTGTTAACAAGATGAAGATTTGGTCTCAGGATTTCAGCTGTACAAGAGCTGAAAGCCTTCATTCCAAAGGTCAAGTGGGCACTGGCATTTGTATAGAGGTAAAAATGAGACTATGGCATTACAGTTAAATCAAACTTCTTTGATGTTAATTTAATTAAATTTAAACTGTTAATTTAAAGTGTGACACAGTCTTGAGACCCAACATTCCATATATTCTGAATTATTTTTAATCTTATATCCAAACTGATAAAAAAGAATAAACAGTCATAAAAAAACTTATCATGATATTGTTACAAATGTAAAAGCAAACTGCCTTCATCCTGTTTTTTTAAAACATCCTAAACAGTAAATTGTAGCATCCTATTTGCATAGAAGTGTAAACTCTAGTTTAATTTCAACCAGAAATTACTTAATTTAGACTTAACTCTCATGTAAAATCCAGATCAGGTCATTAGGTATGAATTTTCACATTGCATTTCAGAAACAAATATTCCAGCATTTACCTCAAGCTCTATGTCATTCATACTCAGAGCTAAGCTACACCATCAAATTATGTCAGCTATATTAACTTCTGAGCTCACAATTTCTGATAACCATCCACGTGAGTTTTTAATCTCTTTCTCTCTCTCCCTAATGCATTTCTGCTTGACTGGGAAGCAGTTCTATCTAGAACAATGAAACACATGGAGAATATATTTCTAATTTTTCTCTTCATGCTCCTGCTCCTTTCTTGGTGAAATGAAGAATAAAAGGATTGGTAGCTATCTACCTTCTTTGTAGAACTAACCCCTTCCGTGGCAAGAAGCCAGACCAGAGAGGTTCAGTTGGCTAATATTTGTCACTGGCCTGTATCACTACAGTAATTAATGAACTTCTATGACTACCTGCAGAGAAGCTGAGAAAAAAAATTAAAAATTATTATATTATTTGTATTGAAAATGAAAACCAAAACCACATGAAGCTTCTAGGGAAAGCATGATGCTGAATAAAACCAAGAAGATTCCAATAGAAAGTGAACACTTATTTGTGTTATTTAATGGATCTTAAAAGAACCAACAGTTCCTTTACTTATAGAAGATCTCAGGAATTCCAAAAGATTGGGCAGATTGGCAAGTTTAATTTTTTTTCCATTGATGTTTCACTAGCAATTAGTGTGTTTCAGAGAAGGATTAACCTGTAGCCTAACCCAGCTCAGCATCAGATTTCAGAAAGGCTCTCCATAAACACATAAAATGTTTTGGAACTGATCCAGATTTACAGTAAGCAAAAATCAATATAATTTAAGATAACAGATGAGCAAACCTGATAAATGGGCTGATAATTCTCAAAAATACAAAAGTGATTTGTAGGAACACGTGGTTACAGAAAAGTTGAACAGCAGTTACCTTCATTCTTGTACAAAACAGCCTCTATGCCTTCTCAAGTCAAATACTCTCTGACTAGGTACTTTTAAATTTTCCACACACGGGAGCTTAATTTAATACCAAATCTACTTATTTGCATACATTTGATATCACATGGGATTTTGATTTAGCAGAGTGATACAGCAACATATTTAAATCGCAATACAAGAGCAATAAAGTAATTGCAACATAAAGTTCAATCACAATACAAGTGTGATTCTCATTACCAGCCTCTCTATGCTCACCATTATGACCCTGGACTTCCTTTCTTAAGTTGCTCAGCTTTTATGTACTATTACTGAACTGAGCCAAGTATAGATTGTCCCCGTGATGGTATGGATGGCTCAGGAGAACATTAATGCTGTTTCAATTAACTTAGGCAAAAGTCTTTGTGCAACCATTTGACCCACTCGAAGGAAACAGCTGATTAAGCTAAAACAAAGCCAGGACTCTGGCCCTTCATTTTGAAGTAAGTTCAGGGTGGTTTTTTTTATTTTCTATGTTGAGGGTTGGTTTTTTTTTTCACGGGGTTTCTGGTGGTTTGTTTGGGGTTTTTTTCAGTAGCTATGGTCAGTCATTCTCTACTGTCTTCTTTTAAGTCAATCACCCTAGCGATCTCCTCTGAGCCTTCTTCTGTTTTCCCAAAACAGAGTTCATTTACCCAGTGTGCAAGCCAACAGCCCACAGAGTTGATGTATTAGCAATTTATGAGTTCTGTGCACAAAAGGGTGCTAGGAGGTATTCCAATAAAGCTAGTACACAGGATGTTCGAACAGTCATACTTTTACACATTCTAAATCAAAGTATTTAACATATTCATTGTTCATTAGGTTTTTACTGGTGCTGACAATCTCTTAGCCAATTGGTGAAGGGTATCTTCAACTTCATTTAAAGCTACAGTGTTTTAATTTTGGGATGTAAACTCAGTGGATGAGGGTCTTCAAGTGGAGGCAGATATTTTGACTTCTGGAGGTGAGGTTTTCATATTATAATTAAGTCAAGTTCACATAAAAGGCACATTTTTAGCTGATTCCTGTGGTATGGCCAAGCTTCTCGGCCAATCAGCCCACTGAAGTTCCTAGTACCTGGTTTTAGATCTGTATGTACCTTCTGTCCTATTGTCTTGTCAAAAGGTGATTCACTTTAGCTACTTAATTTTGTTTCTTATGTTAGTTAAGAAATAAATCCATAAAGATCTCAACATCGCTTCCATATTAGGGGTTTATTGACTGGTCACTGTGATACCTGGATTCTCTGATCTTACTGTCTCTCGGCACCACCTTCCTCTGCCCCATCTCACTCTTCCCTTTATTCAACTCTTCCTTTCTCACCCACCTTTCTACTTTGAATTACAATCTCAACATCTTGCAGAAAGGAAAGCCCCACATGGCCTGTGCAGGCCTCATTCAGGTGGTGCTTAGCTGTTAGTAGATACACCAGAAACACTTTGAAGCTCTCTCAAACATCCCAGGAAAAAAACAGCCATACCTTATAAGCAGCCAGCCCAAGGACAAACACAGGACAGCACTCGACAAAACAGTGTCGAGACACTACACCCAGTAATGTCTCAACACCCTTCCATCTCCAGGCACGTGCCATCTGCATCACAACCAGCATTTCACACGTGGTCCATGTCGAAAGTAATGTCAATGGGAACCGACTGAAGTGAGAAGGAGCCATGCATTTCACTGCAAGTTTTTGTCTGCCAGGATGTCCTCACACACCTGGGGCTGGTTCAGTCTTTGCCTCCAGGCAGTCTAAGACCACTTTAAAAATTATGTCAGCAGATAGGCTACCCATTGCCTCTCTGCCCATATTCTGATTTCAGGATATCTGCGAAATAGTCACATAGCAACTTATGACACAAATTAAAACCTTTACTAAATACATGCAATTGCATCATCCCTCCTATCAGTCACAGGTATATTATTATGAGCTGTGTTTGCACAGCAAACATTAAACAACATTCAGGCTTATTGTCTTTGTAATATGAAAAACAATTTCTAAACCACAAACCCTTTCCCTCCTTGCAACATGCCATGACTGAAACAATATAGCTGTAAATGTCAAGACATTTTTTTAACAGCTAAAAAAAACCCTTAACACCTCTCAACTCCAAATCATCTTATTTATGCATTGCTAAACTACATATTGTCTACACATCTGACAAATTAACTCTGTAGCGCATTATTCTAGTGGTTTAGTATAATTCATTTAAAATCACAGTACAGCTTGCTATTTGCAATTGTATTTCTTAAAGATAAGGTGCAAATACTCATAAATAAAAATGCTAGTAATAACAATATGGCGCCAACTTAAATTTCCCAGGCACTATCCTCTGTCATTTCAAAATGAAAACAAGGAATTGGAGGACTCCAAGCAGCCCAAGAATCATTCATCAGAGAATCCATACCTAGCATGTCATGTATAGCAAGCTCTATCAGGATAAATTTCTATTCATCTTGGAATGGTGGTCAGCTATTCTACAACTATGTACTCCAACAGACAAATAACTTGTCTTGGATACAGCTCTAGGACATTTTGCTAAGTTATCTAAACCTAATGGTTTGCTTACTGGCAGACAACTGCCAGTATTAGTGTCAGGCAAAACAGAAATCCCGATTTTCCACAAAATAATAATGCTCACATAGTATCTCTTTAAACTGAGTATCAGTGTGTGCGAATAAATATTTAATCAAAGCCCACCAGTGGAAATTCCATCTAAAAGAATACAGAATATGACAACAGAGAAAATAAGGCAATAAAACAACAGAGAATTGACACGCAGTAACTGCAGTGCATAGGAGGTATTAGGAAATTGCACGTAAAAAAAAGTCAAATGAAACAACATGTAAAGCATTTTTCATTCAGATCCAGCAAACCAGAGTTTACTGGCTTTTCTGAAAGAAGAAACAATTTATATTTGCACCTGGTAAAGGTAAAAATTTTTATTTCAGTTTGAGAATGAAAGGATACTGAAACTTCCAGCCAAAACAAATACAAGGACTTCTAGCCCACTATATTCTAAATAACTAGACACACTGCACATAAGACTTGAATAAATAAGCTGCTACAGAACTGATTCAGTGTTTATAAGATATTGTGACTGCTGCTTTTTTTTTTCTGGATTGAGATATATAACAGCTCCAAAATACTTGCCCTGTGGAATCAAAAAAGCATGTAACAAGGTCAAAAGATAGAAGACTGATTATAGAAAACTAAACATGCACATCAATCAGTCCTCTAAAGGGTGTTGCTACAGCCTTCAGGCAAGATCTGTCCCAACTATTGTCCTGGAATATATGGAAACAAACTGGGAGGAGATATAGATTCAAAGGTCCACAACATGGCCCACAACTGCCATGACCCATAACATTATTTCCTTATTTGTTAATTTAATAAATGTATTCATTTCCTCATGCACATGTAGGAGATATTATACATTAATGAACTGAAGGTATAACAGTTGACATAGCAATGAAAAACCCATGGACTTTGTGATTAGAATTTGAGCACCTGGGATAATATCAGCAAGGAAGTAAACTTGTTATTTCTCTTTCCAGAAGCAAATGAAGCTGTTTTGTATCTCATTTCAAAAATCCTGCTGCTTTAAAAACAACAAATCCCAAAAAAACAACAACCAGTTTTGTGAACCAGCTCTACTAGAAACCATGACATCTACAAGAATGAATATCACACTTCCTAAAACAGCAGATTCCCCTTTTGTATGTGAACATCACAGTAAGAAGGGGACAGTACCATTCTGAGGCACTGAAAGTACTACAGATGTCTTTTCTAATTTTTCTTTTCTTTTGGGAAATTTTGTATAAGAGTACAGACTAAAATTATTTCCCACACATTGATGTCACTTGAGATTGCTAGTGGATGATTGGAAAGATAGTTACATAAACAGATGGTTTCTCAGCCTTTTGTTTACTTCATGGTTAATGCTCCTTCACAATTATTTTCTTGGCATAAATAACAGTGTAATGACAGACATGAACTTTTCAGTTCAACAAACTTCCTTACAAACCAATTATTTCTATCTCAGAAAAATCCTTCAGATTATAATATTAAGTGCCAGAGTACTATGACAACTACCTACCTCTGACTAGCATATCTCTGATCCTTAGTTTTGACTGAACCTTCCCAAAAAACAGATTTTTCCCTTGCTAAGGTATTCACTTGAGGGGGATGACATTAGGAAAAAATACTTCACAGAAAGAGTGGTTAAACACTGGAATAGGCTGCCTAGGGAGGTGGTGGAGTCACTATCCCTGGATGTGTTTAAGGGTCGTTTGGATGTGGTGTTGGTGGACATGGTTTAGGGGAGAACTTGTAGAGTAGGGATGATGGTTGGACTCAGTGATCCCAAGGGTTTTTTTCCAACCTGAATAGTTCTATAATTCTATGATTAAAATCTATGTGCATGTGTTAGGGGGACAAGAAAAAAGTTATGCATTGTTCCTTTACTTTAAACTTAGACTAACAGTGATTAAAATAATGTTTTTCTATTATTATCCAGAAAGATCTGTTTCTTAGGTTTATATTAATTCCACTTGGATAAAGTAAAACTAATAATAATAATAATAATAATAATAATAATTGCACTATAGTTGCCTGACTTTAACTCTCAACTAATTTTTCTTGTGCTAAATGTTTTTTGAAGGTCACAGCTAGAGATGCGAGGTAGGAACAAGTCATATAGTCACATGACTTGGCTTCTGAAAGATTCAAAATTAACCAAAATAAAGACACTAGCTATAAAGCTATCTCAGTGTTTTAGAAAATCCTGTCACTGAGTCAGTGTAATGTGGTATTAGACTCTAGGCCTTACAACAAACCGATAGGAACTAGTAGTTTAAGGGAGTATGTGTAATTAAATCAATAAATTATTCATAGAGTCATGAACAGCTGCTCTGTAGGATTCAAGACATGATCCACTAAATTTCTAGAACATTATGCTTAGTCCTGCTTAAACAATTGGGAAACATTGCAAGCGAAATGACTATTAAAAAGCCATAGAAAAGACTGCAGATAGGAATCCTAGCCTAAGTCTCTCTCAAGATATGAATGCCTTGCTCACCTACATTCTTGTAAATATTACCAAGAGCCTGCTTTTTTAGTTTTGGATAACAGCAATACCAACATTGCTAAGTTAGAATATAATTTTACTTTTAGTTCAGAACAGAGAGAGACGATGTAGAAGGAATTCAACTCTTCAGAAGCAATAAAATTAGGAAACAAAAAAGCTTCTGATGAATGAAATTTGTAATACCATTAGCAACTGTGTTCTTCCTTTATTCTATTACGATGACAGTTTCTGGGAGACTAAGCTAATACAACATAATATATTATATCTGTTTATCTTTCAATTTGAAGACTGTAAAGCTTCTAACATCACTTTTACTCAGGTTTTCTTCATTTTGACCATTAATAGATATAATAAGTTTTTGTGAGTTTAGAAATATTTTCTAAATGTTTTACTTTGTGATATTGACCAATCTGATTTAGATTTTAACTTTTACCTTAGCTAGATAATGCCTTTATATTAAAAAAAAATTATCTCATTTTGAATGGCATTCAGTTTGTAATGTGGTAAATGCAAATAGCTATGATTCTGAAACACTAAATAAGCATTTGACTATTTTGCATAGAGCAAAAGTAAAAAGAAATTTCCAGAAAAAAGTCTTATTTCCTTTTTTTATTTTTTCCTTTTTCCTTTCTAATTTTTAAATCAAATGGAGATGTGAATTGTGAGAAATTAATTAAAACCAGAGTTAAGTCTCAGCACATGCTGTGATTATACAATAGTGCATGGAAGGAAAAAAAGTAAGGAGAGCTATAGCAGTTATCATTTAAAAATGTTTTTTGAAAGGCTGTTGAGCAATTTATATGACACATTGAAATAGTAAAAAATTTTGACAAATAAATGTTGAAGGTTTCCTCTATCTTAGTATCTTTTCAAAAATGCCTGAGACATCACCGTAAAATATTACAGTTTTTCTTGAAGAGCTGCCCCAAATATCACTATGAAAATGTTCATGGTAAGTAAATTAGAATAATTTCAATATATTGGAATTAAATGTTGATCCACTTCAAGGTTCACAGACCAGATATCATAAGTCAAGCAGAAACAAGTCCTTACTAATCCTTTATGCAACAGTATACCTGTGTACTTACCCTATTACAAACTATTCTTTGTTCTGCTACATCTTATACCAAATCCATCTTTTTTCTACCACTATGGGGATAGTAATATTGGCATTGATGAATGAAGAACACAAAAGCCACATAAAATAATCCTACCCACTCTTGTTTCCAAATTTCCTTCCACTACAGTACATTTTTATGTTTTCACTTTCTTGAATACTGCCATTTATTTTCACTTGATAAACCGATTCAAGGCTCATTCACATGTAAAGCTAAACCAGACACTGTTTAATCAGTTCTGATTTATGCCCATATTTTGCCATCTTTGATCCCACTGAGCAATATATATCCAAAATTTTTTCCACTGATAAGTCAAAGAGCAGAATATGAGTTTTAGACATTATTAATGTACTTAATTTCTGTCAGGAATAGCAAATGTATTGACTTTTTTTGCCATGTTTACAACACAAGCCAGATTAATGCTAAATACCTATGAACATGGAGTAAAGTTGGTGTAACTTTTATACAAAGGAATTTACAGAACTCTATTTTCCAGCCAAACAAAATAGCCTCCAATATAGTAGAGAATAATTTTGGTGAAAGAACACACATACTTTCCAGCTGCAAGTATTTAACCTCAAAATAGCAGAAGAGAATGTGCTTATTTGTCAACACAAACAGTCGGCGTGCAATGCAAAGAGTACAAGCCCAAAAGGTAACTCCAAAGTCCAAGTGGAACACATACCAAGAACTCCCAAAATGAAATCTGCATCCACAACCACATCTACAGAGAGAGGAACAACTGCTGATATTTCCTAAGCAGCTCTCAGACGAGAGCACTCCTTTCACTTTTACATTTTGATAGTCTGTTTTCTTTAGAAGAAGGAAGCTACAATAGGATTGAGACTAGGTTCAGAAAGAATGAGATGAGCCACTATGCAATGTATACACCCTACATATCCTTGCCTGCTCTTCTCTTTTGTCACTGGACATGGAAGGTAATATTCCCCTACTTAATAGGTTTTCAACCATTATTGGTGTCATCTATCTGTACTGTAAATCCAGCTGAAGACACATGAAACAAAACAACAAATATTTGCTACACTGATAAAAAGTAAAACTAACTAGTCAGCTCACTAACTTTCTTATTCCATTCATACTTCCTTTTCCTCCCTCCCCTGGGGTTTGTGATTATGCAGCAGAAAGTGTGGGGTTTGGCCTCCAAGTTTTGCTTCTCATAGTAGACAAACCAGTCACTGACAAAGTTATGAAAAACAAAGCAGCTTGCAATATAACTACCACTTTAGTCTTCTCCAAAGCTTCAGAATGTATTCAGTTAGCCTGAACATCTCTTGCAATTGGTGCTTCTCCAGAGACACATCCACCTCTAATAAATATGGCCACACTAGCGTCTCAGTTGGAGCTATGATAGCTAAAACTATCCAAAATTGAAACAGATAGGATAGGATAGAGCAGGAGATACTGAGGCTTGATTTTACTTGTAGTTCCATCTTTATTCTCCTTGTTTACTTATACTTTTGCAATCCACCTTTAAAGACTTGAAATTATCTCAACTAAGTCTCCTGGTAAAACATCAACAAAGGCTGAAAGCTAATCCAAACTAGAATCCCAAACATTTCAAAAGGCAGGAACTGCCTTTTCGCAGGGAGTCTGCTCATTTCATGATTTGGAGCAATATTAAGACTCCCAAAACCTTGGCAATCAAATATTTATCTAGATCCACCTATAATATTTTGTTGTTTCCTCAGATTTAAGTACCAGAACTGAAAAAAAGTACTGAAGCAGTTCTTACTATATCTTACTATAGCTTCCCATATAATTTTTTTCATCAGGTCTAGTTCGCAGTCACTCACAAGTACTTGCCCTCTGTCTCTGTATTTAAATATGGAAACTCAGCACTTTGCCTTCACCATGAGACTCCTGGTGAGAACACAGTTCAGCCTAGCATCTCACTCAGCACATCTATGACGATGTTTAGAGGTCAGCAAACTAATGTTAAAAGCAGCTTGCTAATTGTGATACAGATTAGGAAGGACCTATGCAGCCTTAAATTATCTGAATATTTATAATGCATTTATAAACATAACTTTTGAGTCCTGCCATCTAACTAAGAACTATCTTGCCTAGTAGAAAGCAAAAAGCCAAAATTTCTATGGGAATGAGATACCAACATATGACACAATACAGAAAAAGTGAAACGCTAATTGCTTAAAATCCTCCAAATTTTTGTTTTCCCTCTCATTAGACATGCAACTAACACATGGGCTGGTCTGAATGTTCTCTGATTGTGAATTAAAAGACAAAATGTAACAGACACTAAGATTATGGAAGCCATGGTATTGTCGTCTTGGGATAACTGCTCAAATTTGTCCACCATCTGTGCTAAGTCTTCTGTCCTTTTGCCCTTCTTATATAAAGCTTTATGCAGCTTCTTCTAGGCTTAGCATGTTGAGTAAAAATATAGCCAGCTATTTATGTTTTGTCTGAACTACAGAAAGCAAAAGCATCTAAAAATTATTTATACTGCATTGTTTTCTCATAAAAAATCTTTTTTTCTTATGAGTCCAAGTTTTATAAAATTATCTCTATATAAAATCATATATATTCTTCCTTACTTGAAAATGTTTGAGACAATGAAAGAGTAAAAGCAGAATCAAGGGACAAAAAGAGGGGCAGAATTGTTTGCAGACAGAATAATACTTTCATTATAGCAAGACTAGACAGTTCAAAGTTCTCTTGTAAGATTCTGCAGAACGACATCCCTGGCTTTCTCATGCACAGAGACACTGACTACTTTAACAAGCTTTTATTCCTATGCTTCTATTTCATAATGATATTTTAAACAGATCTGCTCTGATATGTTCAAGGTCAGAGTTTTTCTTTCACAACCACCAGCTTATGAAGCTATAAAGTTTGATGGACATGAACATTTTAGTGTCATTTTCAAAAACTTCTAAGAAAAAAAAGAGTTGGACCTAACTTCAGGACAGACACAGGCATGGCAATAGAAGACTCAGTAGCTGATTTTCTTTGCCGTGTTTAGACACAACACCAAGCCCTTGAAAGTAGTCTGCAAAAGATTTATTTGTTAAGTAAAAATAAAGAATCAAGAAGTTTAAACATAAAAAGAGAGGGGAAGGAAAAAAAAAAAAAGAAAAAAAAGGAAACTGTGGAAGTATTCCCTGAATGTAAAACAAACTTCATTGTGTGGGCTCACCATAATCATGGAAGCAATTTCTACATAGAAATAAGAAGATCGTTGCCAGTTGCATAGAGATACAGAAATACATCCTTGGCTTCATTTATTTAGTAACATACAAGAAAATAAAAGGTTATGCTAGCAGTGTGCTTTAATATGAATGAGAATTTTTGTCCTTCACACTTTTTATTCCTTTGGTCTATTTAACCCCTCACTCCCATTATATGTTAATGGCACGGTACCTCCACACAGGAGTTCTGGCAATGCCAATGTTAGTGTTGCAGTGAGTAGGATCAATTATTTTATTGCCATTTCCATCTCTGGGAAGAATGGTTCCAGGCGAATTAGCAGCTCAAGGATTAACGAAGGCACGCAAAGGATCTGGTCACACAGATTGGCTGAAACCTTTGAATTTACAAGTGTACTATGGCTCTAGGCTTCTCCTAGCATCTCTCTGGACATGAAAATCATCAGGCCTAAAACTTTGTGTTTTGCAAGAAAGAGTCCTGCAGCAGTGCTTTAGGGAAAGGGCGAAGAGGTACATAGCACACCTGTGATCCCAGTGCTGCAGTTTGGCACGCTAAAATATGCAATTATATAGCACATCTGCCAGCAAACAGCAAAAGAAAAGGCTTCTTCCCTGTTTTATGAGATTCTGAGCCTAACAAGGACTGCAAGCAACTCAGCAATAGGCTGCCACACCACTCCTAACCACTTGAGCCTGTGACTTGGAGGTATGAAACTAGTATTACCGAAGAGGAATTTAAAGAACAAAAAAATACCTGAAAGTAAGGCAACATACATTCTCTCAGCTCAGCATCGAAGAGAGACAAAGACAGAAAAAAGATGAAACAATGACATCCCCAAAGGTCTCTACAGGTCTTCAGTTAATTCAAGTGAAATTTAATTAATGCTGAGACATCACTGCTCCTTAAGGATATGACAAAATCTTTCCCAAACAGGCCAGCATTTCTTGATCAACATTTTTCACTAATCCATGTATTTTATTAATCAATAGTTTATCGTTTAAATGAAATATCACAATTAAAGATCTTCGTGTAAATATGGGTAAGTGAAACTTAATTCATCCATACTGACATAAGCAGTGGCAGCAGCATCACATCTGCATTTCCAGAGTTCTCTGGATTCAGGAGATAGCAACACACTGTATATGGTTCTGTAAGTCTCACAGCATATACAACTTGTGACATTTGATGGCCAACATCAACACTTAGGATTCTTTGACTCACTTTTGGAAAACATCAGATTACTTGCAAATAAAACCTGTTTCTTTTGCAGTGGACCTCATATAGAGATACTATCAACAGAACAGCTTCAGACAACCATTTGTGCCTGTGATCCAAGCAAAACAAATCAATGGGTGATAAGTCCACAGATGATTCCACAGGTGTTCATGTTTTATTAGTCAGTGTCCTCAAAACAGGAATGAGGACTGTTAAGCCCTAAACATTTTCATTCCCCAAACCATCACAGCTAATAGCTGGAAATATTTTTTACATGATAAAACAATTGCTGTTTGAAGCAACTTATTTTGTATCACTGCACTTTTGGTTTCACTGAACTCAAAGCACAGGAATAACTTCAGAATTCACTTGAGAGAGGTCTTCTGAGTAACAGTGTCCCATGATTTACCTTGTATATGAAAAACAAGTTGCTACAGTCATAATTCATAATACTCCAGCCAGAAGATCCTTGCAGCAGCTGGGCCATCCAGCCAATGCTCCATGGGTAGAATCAGCCATCACAGTTCTATTATTTGCAGATTGAAAACTAACAGTTTAAGTCACTGGCTTCTAGAATTCTGAGCTCATTGCTGCTGCAATATTAAGACCTGTAAAATCTCTTCTAAGGATGAAAGGATAACAGCATACTACTCAAAGAGCTTTGATTCAAAGGGTTTGTTTCAAGATGAGCGTGAGTAACACAGCAGGTGAATTGTGGTATAAAATCAGTCTGGAATGTCAAGTCAAGTGAATTTCATAGAAATTAAACAAATTAACTGGGCTGGCAGATGGAAGCAAGACAGATATGCATCAGTATGTTAATTGTGCAAGTCTGTCAATGACTTCATCAAGTTTAATCTGTTTAGTTGCCACTCTCCGTAGCCACTATAGCAAGACCACTGCATCTGTCTGGAATTATCAGACACATCTCCTCTTTTCATAGTGGGTGCAGCTTGATTAGACAAGCAGCAACTGGCATGAAGAACTCCAGATTATTTAAGTGACAGATTCCAAGAAAACAGACAAGTAATTTTCCAGGAGAAAAACAAAACACTGTTAGAATTCTGAATGCCACGGAAGTGCAGAAAAGCCAAATCACCAGGTGCATCCATAATAAACAAATAGTAAAACAAATATACAATTAGACCACTTAATTGTACTGGGTCTGTCTGGGATGGAGCTAACTTTCTTCATAGCAGCCTGTATGATGCTGTGCTTTAGATTTATGACCAAACATACCAGTGTTTTGACTATTACTGGGCAGTGTTTGTACAGTATGAAGAATTCTGAGGGTGGGGGTTTTGTTAGGTTTTTTTTTCCTTCACTCTGTCCCACAGTGAGTAGGCTGGAGGTATGCAAGGAGCTGGAAGGGAACACAAGAAGGGGAGATGACCTGAACTGACCAAAGGGATAACCCATACCATGTGACATTGTGCTCAGCAATAAAAGCTTCAAGAAAGGAGAAGGAAGAAGGGAGGGATATTAGTGCTTATTACATTTGTCTTCCCAAGCAGTCATTGTATGTGCTGAGGCTCTGCTTGCCAGAAAGTGCCTGGATATCTGCCTGCTGATGGAAAGCAGCAAACAAATTATTTGCTTTGGTTTGCTTGCATGCACAGCTTTTCTTCACTTACTAATCTGACTTTATCTTGACCCACAACTTTTCCTCTTTTAATTCTTGACTCACAACTTCTCTTCTTTTAATTCTCTTCTTTGTACTGCTGTGGGGAATGAGCAAGTTACTAGGTGAGGGCTTGGCTGCTAGCTGGAATCAACTCACCACACTGATCTAGTGCAAAAATAGAAATAGCTTCTTTGAGTTCCACTACCAGTAGTCAGTGAGCATCTTCTGGCTGTGATGCTCACTAAATTCCTACATTTTCCTGCTAAATTCTCATTTAAATAAGCAGAAAATACTATACCAGCAAAGCCAATGCAAATACATGTAGCTTATAAGAGAATACATAGTATTCCGAAATAGCAAAAAATATTGGTTTAAGAGCATTTTGATTCAGAAGTATGCAGATTCACAGTGTCACAACATTTTTAAGGTGTATAGTAGGAAAGTGATCACTTTTCCACTTGAAAAAAACTTTGAACAGGAACCAACAGAAGGCATTAGTTGCTGTTTTTCAAGATCAAAACTGAGATTAGACTCAAACCTGAAATATTTCTGACCTAGATATAGCACTCACTCTTAAACATGAGCTACAATTTTTTAAAGCAACATTAGAATAAACTGGACTGGTGGTTTAGAATAAACCAAAATGGTGATATCCAGCTTTTTGTGCAAACAAGTCACCATCTTTTAACACAGGCTCCCACCAACCCCCTGCTTGGGCAGCCCCTTAGCAATGTGGCCCACACACCACCTTTTCCCATCACAACATGCCCATGCACAGAGATACGTAAGAAGGTTTAACTGTCTGTATGGCCTGTCAGAAAAGAAGAGATTGCAAACTTAATCTTAAACCTATTGGAAAACAATGGGATCCAGGTTCTTCAAGGTAATTCCATGCAAATGCCATCATGTGATCTGCCAGATTTTTTCCTCAAAAGCCAGCCAATGAAGTAGTTTAACAAGCAACTTTATCAAGAAGGAAGTTTAACAAATACTCATTTGTGATATGATAAAGGATTATAGAAAGTCTACATACGAATAAGACTAGGTGGCAAGTATCATTTCATTAACCAAGCTGATAAAAATGTGAAGCGAACTGTTTTTCCTCAACAAAAGCAGTAATACGATGGGGGCCACACAGAACTAAGAGCTTCCTCTTTTCCCATTGTGGACACAGAAGTCCCTGTTCCCATATACAGTCATTTGTATAAGCAGCCCGAACACCAGTCCAGTTTCTTTCCCTCATCGGGGCTTCCAGACATTCCACTGGACCTGGTGTGCACTCTTGTAGCAGCCATGCAGGATCTGCAGGGTATCATCTTGTTTCCCTGCCTGGGTGTAATCCTGCCCACCCTGCTATCTGAGGCAGGTCATCCTTGCTTACACTCGCCACAAATCCCTTATTGAACCACACAGTCATCACATACCACCTACAGAAACAGATTTCTCACTGGGTTCGAAGTATTTTCCCTAGTACTCAACAAACAGAGAAGAAAATAAAATAGGATAAAAAATACATTTCTTCAATAACCTGTAACATCTCTTCTTCCTCCCACAACTACCCATTTTACTTGATCCACTGAATTAAATTGCTAAAAATCTTCAAGTTTCTTTTAGCTAAAGCAAACACATTCAATCACATGCAGTAAAAAATATAGAGCAGTTCCATTTCTGGGATGAGCAGGCATGACATACTGCAAGGACGTCTCAAGTGAGGCAGGAAATGAGGAGCTGAAAAATGTTCCATTTTTGCTAATTTCATTACCATGTTTTATTCCCCTTTTACACATTTTTACTATAAACATCACAAATATCGACCAACTTTCCATCTGTGCTTTTACAAATATGCAAAAAATAATCAAGTTATATTACTTGATATATGATTTTTCTTTTTTTTTTTTTTAAGAAAAATGCTGTTAAATTCACAATGACTACCCTAAATATATTGCAAAAGATCACAACAAATACTG
Organism: Chaetura pelagica; assembly: GCF_000747805.2. Taxonomy (NCBI): domain Eukaryota; kingdom Metazoa; phylum Chordata; class Aves; order Apodiformes; family Apodidae; genus Chaetura; species Chaetura pelagica. Next base: position 2,162,836 of record NW_009954614.1, on the reverse strand, counting down.
ATGTCTCCATCTGTAAGAGTCACCTTAGGTTCCCATTCCAGTACATGGAGAAAAATAGGCATTCACAGGGCATGAGTCATCTCATGCTAGCATCTACTACATCTAAAACAAGTCAGACAAATAATGACCTAAAAGCACCTCTTCCCTGACTATTAAGTGTCTTGACTGGCTAGAGCTCAAATAAAAACATCAATGCTGTGGAAATATAATAGTTGATAATATGAATCCTGCCCTTTGTGACCAGACACTGTGCAAAGTATGAGTATTATGCTGGTTTTCTTTACACAAAGCTCTTTCTGCACAGTTCATCTTTGGTCCATATCTCACTCCAGATCATTAACACCATGTGAATAATGGATATGTCTGTTTAGTAGCTGAACTGAAAAGCGGAGAAAGATAAATTACATTTAGATTGTTAAAACAGATGTTAGACACCTATTGGGAAAAGACTTCATGTAGTGGCAGATTGGGCAAATCCCATATGAGATCCGAGACTACTCTTCAGGAGACTGAGTGTATAAATTGTTGAAATAAAAGAATGGGCGGAGGAGAAAGAGCATATTCCAAACATTACAGGGGCTGAGAGGGTGTGGAAGGAGGAGAAATATGGATGTATTACTTCATCACCTGAGTACTGAAATGGTTTACACATTTCATAAACCTTTTGAAGGAAGAGTCTAGGGGAAGGGGAAAAAGGTTCAGTGATTTACATTTGGTTTTTCTTGTAGTTTGTGGGTTTTTTTAATATTAATTATTTAGACTGCAAAGAAAGGAACTTTCCACTCAACTTTCCACTTAGTGTATAACTCAGTAGTACCTATAGATGCTCTAAGGAATGTTGCCTATTGAAATTGAGCATTTTAACCCCATGCTTTCTTCCTTGTATGGTGCTTGTATAGGCATATATCACAGATAGGCCACCTCCATTTGAAAAGCTGTAGGAAGGCAGCTACTTCAAGTGTTGGACTTCACTGCCAGACTGACTCAAAAATCATGCACAGCACTCAGGATTTCTTGAGTACTCACTATTACAGCTTTCTTGCTTGAAGATAACCTTACACTCTTCCACAGTAGCCAAACTCATATTAAAAAACCCCTAAGGACAGGAAAACCACAAAGGACTTGCAAAGATGTTTCTAAAACACGAATGTCAGCACTGGGTGCTAAAGTCTCATTTTCCAAATCCTTGAGAGCCAAATAACTGATGGTATCTATTTGTACAAGACCATATTTTTTTAAACACTGAAGGGAAATGTCTTTTGCCTGCTAATCATATATATACCTCACTGTGAGTATGCTGGGATAGATCCTGCTCTGAACAGCAAATTATGCTGAATTTGAAATTACGCAAGTTTTCTCTCCCCTTCACCAACTCCTCCTGGCTAGATTCAGCAAAGAAGAGTACTACTTCTGCTCTATCTTAAATCAAGAAATCACAAAAACTGTAATTTCAGACATTATACAGTTGAAAACTAATTAGTCCTATCTGGTGGTCATATATAAGCTTATGCAGTGATGGAACACTGTGCCAGCTTAAGTGATCAAGTACCTGGCTTTAAACTATTTTAGAGTGGACTAATGAGATGATGACAGCAATTACTTTGGTAATAGCTCACAGGCAGAACTATACGCCTCTGTTGGAGGGTGCAACCCTGTACTTCCTGCAGGAAGTTACGGGTATTCCCGTAGTGAGGCATGGTTTGTTCTTACAGAAATCATCCATAACTGCAGCTTGATTTGGGGGATGGGAGAGAACAAGGGATTTTGACACAGCCCCTAAAAATATCTGTTTGATTTAATAGTCACAATTCAGAAACACTAGAAAACAGGTAGTTACATGAAAGCTCTGGCTACAAAGCACAGGTGTAACAAAGGTACTTGTGACTTTTAGTCACTGTAAAAAGAGGCAGAAGCAACTGCTTGCCTACTTCTAGGTCAGCTTCTGCTCAAGTTGAGATGAGATGAGATGATGATGAGGATGGAGCATTTGGGCAGAACATTTTGCCTTAGATTCAATGCTGCCTGCCTTCCAGCTTCTAAGCAAGCTTTTGAAGGATTTTTCTGAGCCCTTTTTGAATCACAATGCTTCTGGTTAGCGTAGAAGTTTTGCAAGACATTCAAGAACAGGAAGCAATTACAAACCTGCAGAAATTTGGTCTGGGACAGATTTTCTTTTCGTGTCTGTGAAAGATTATGTGAAGAGTCTTAAACGCTGAGATATTAGTGAAGATGATGTTATCCTATAAATTTCCCACTGTAAAAAAGCTGCAGAATCTGTGGGATGCTTCAGTGTCTTTACCCATGCACTAAACCAACTATGTAATTTTTTTTAAAAATAGGGGGAGATTGATATCTAATACTTTCCATACAGTGGAATAAAAGTGACAGGATAAATGTCTACAGAATGCCTATTTAAAGAGTTTTTAAAAGCTTGTCTTCCATCATGTTAGGCACAGCAGTCACAGAGGTATTAACCCTCTTCATTTCCCTACAATATTACCTTGTTACACATTCCAATGAGCAGTCATGTTTTAAAACTTCACTCAGCCAAAGAAGGAAAAGAAAAAAAGATATTGAAGCTAAATAGTCAGAGGCATCAAGACTTTCATACCCAGGAGACAAAATTTAATCCCCTTGATGTTAAACAAACCAAAAATCAAACCAAACCAAAATCAAAGAAACAAAAAGATAGCAAAAAACCCCAAACAAACAACAACAAAACCCAAACAAACCAACAAACAAAAAGAGTAACATTTACAGTTTAAAAAAATGCATGTCTTGGCTCTACTGGTAAGTACTGCACATAAGTTATTACCTATCCTGCCTATAAAGTTGCAATAATGCGAAGGGCAAAATAATAGTAAGCACAAGGTGAAGTTCCCCTTGTTATAGTGCTGGAAAAAAGTATTTAGGTAAATACATTTTAATGGTGAGGAGAGTCCTACTGTACATCAGAAACAAAAGAAAACAAAACATTGGAACTACAGTCTACGCCACAATAAAGAATTACAGGTGGGGAACTGCAGCACCGGGTATGGTTGAGTGCTGTTGCAGTGGTG
>NW_009954614.1:2110010-2159755 GCF_000747805.2 Chaetura pelagica | reverse complement strand
AATGTGGAGGGGCAGTGTGCTGGAAGCCAGGAGACAGGGTTGAGAGACCAGGATAGCAGGACAGAAATAAGAACAATGATGAGGCTTAAAGGAGGAGAGGGGAATAGCCATGACTACTAGAAACAAATGGACACCATAGCAATGACAATTAAGGTGTTATTCTGAAGCTCATGCCACTTGTCTGTGACATCACAGATTTCTTACATAGCCGTAAAAAACTACTTCGTTTCTGTCTCACATGCCTACATGTACAGCTGAAATAACAGCATTTCTTTGTTTTATCTGGATGTTGTGGGCATATAATAATCATGAGTCATTTAGATTCTGCCACCAAGGATGCTGAGCTGCAGCAAAACTATGCTTCTCCCCACAGCAATAAATGCAGCCCACAGTTTCTACATCATCCCATTCTTTCCTTCCCAGAAAATACTCATGAACCTCACTGGCAAGATACTTGTCCTTCCTAATTAATGGAGCATCTGCTCAGTGAGTGAAAGCCTTTGGTTGCTAATGGTTAGCTTTATTCGCTCACACTGAAGATTATTTGACACTAGGATCAGTAGTTCCTGATAATCCTTTTGTTTTGGTTTGTTTTTCTCTATGGATAGGTCAATGCACAAGATGAGGCTGCTCAGGGAATTAAACGGAGTTTTGTAACAAAAGAAGTTTCAACATAGGAGCTCTGCAGCATTTGCAGCTAAAGGAAACCAAGCTTTGAACTTGATGTGCACTTTAAATTAATATGTTATAGACACAGAAAGATCAAGTCTTTATAGTGTCTTCAGTTAAGTATTTCAAATTAGTACTTTTTTGACCCTGACATTTCTACCTCTTCATTCCCCTAGAGTAAGACTTCACTTTTCCCCACAGAACTTGAAAATAGATGCATTATTTATGACAAAGTTTCTAAGATATCACACCAAAAAGCATTACAGAAAACTATTGTTATACAAATTCTTTGTAGTCAGATCAGGATTTGGATGACACTACATGGATGGACCACTTTAAGCACAAAATCTGAAACTAGTATCAACTGTCTTTTAATGTCATCCAACTTGCATCTCTGCATGAGGCAAGTATCCATGGGTCAAGCTGGGTGAAAATGTCAACCTGCTTGAAGGCAGGGAGGCTCTGCAGAGGGATCTGGACAGGCTTGACCAGTGGGGCGAGGCCAATTGTATGAGTTTCCATAAGGCCAAAGGTTGGGTCCTACACTTGGGCCACAACAATCCCAGCAGCGCTACAGGCTTGGGGAGGAGAAGCTGGAGAGCTGCCCAGCAGAGAGGGACCTGGCAGTGCTGATTGACAGACCAATGAACATGAGCCAGCAGTGTGCCCAGGTGGCCAAGAAGGACAATAGCATCCTGGCCTGCATCAGGAACAGTGTGACCAGCAGGACCAGGAAGGAGATCCTGCCCCTACTCTCAGCCTTGGTGAGGCTGCAACTTGAGCACTGTGTGCAGTTTTGGGCACCACAGTATAGGAAGGACATCGAGGTGCTGGAGAGAGTGTAGAGAAGGGCAACTAAAGGCTGATTATGGGTCTGGAGAACAGGTCTTATGAGGAGAGGCAAAGGGAGATGGAGCTGTTCATCCTGGAGAAGAGGAGGCCAAGGGGAGACCTCATTGCTCTCTACAACTACCTGAAGGGAAGTTGCGGTGAGGTAGTTGTTGACCTCTTTTCCCTAGTGACCAGCGATAGGACAAGAGGAAATGGGGTCATGTTGCACCAAGGGACATTTAGATTGGATATTAGGAAAAATTTCTCCACAGAAGGAGTGGTGAGGCATTGGAACAGGCTGCCCAGAGAGGTGGTGGAGGCACCATTCCTGGAGGTGTTCAAGAAACAGGTAAACGTGGTGCTTCAGGAAATGATTTAGTGGTTAGGGAGTGTAGGGCAGATGGATTGGACTTGATGATCTTGAAGATCTTTTCCAACCTTGATGGTGATTCTATGATTCTAAATAATATGTGACATCATAATTAAGAATGGGTATAAGATGCACATGAAGGAGCTTATGTAATGTGATGTTTAACAAGGAAGATGAATCACAAAATGAAATCTTTTAATGTAGGACTTGTAATCAATTTCACCATAATTAAGCTCCATAGACTGCTGACCCACCATCAAAATAAGAAAACTCAGGTTAAAGCAGGGCAGCCAAACAAAATTATAATAGAATAAACAGGAAGTCCAATGTCATAGAACACTTCTGTTTGGAAGGGGCCTTTTAAGGTCATCTAGTCCAACTGCCCTAGTATCTTCCAAGTAATATGTTGGTCATCTTCAAAGACCAGAAGTTGCCAAAACTTCTACAAGCAGCAATCCCTTGTCCCATGGCCAAATGGTTGAGGGTGGTCATATCTGCATTACCAACCACAACTAAAAATTTAAATTTTAAATGCAAGGACATATAAAGAAAAACTCTTCTTAAAATTGTCTAGACCATGCTTTTGCTGAGAAAAGTTGGACCAGATGATTATTGAGGTCCCTTCCAACCTGGTATTCTATGCTTCTACGAAATTCATATGCAATGCTAAAGCAGATAAGCAGTTATGATAGGAACTTGTTTATTGCCGTTTAAGGTATGGATGACATTTATTCTTCCACAGGATTTCGTTTCCATTGCCACAGCCTAGAATTACATTCATTAAAAGTATAAGCTACCCTCTTTTATGAGCAGAAGGATGCAGAGTTGCTAGGAAAGAGAAAGTTAGAATTATAATGTAAACTTCCATGACAGCTGAGGGAAATGCTTCATTAGAAGTCCAACTGAGGCATTCAAGGAACAGAACAAAAGAGACAAGAGAAGTGGGAGTCTTTTCTGTATTTAGTGCCTCTACATTAATAGGGCATATTGTGTAGACAAATATCTGTATGTTATGCTAAAAACTCATGTTTGAGGCAACAAGCTAATGAGAAATATTAAAACAGAAAAGAGCTTCCTCCCCACCTCACCCATCCAATCAACTAAATTCTACTTACATCCCACACAAATAATAACTGCAACACTTATAAACTAACAGCAAGTCTTCAGGTTGCAATTTTGGAGCTCATCGGCTGCAAGTGACTGAATAGGATAATAGGGCTGCAATCATGGGATGTCTGTAACCAGACCTAAGAAAGACACATCTCAAATGCATCAGGCAATCAGAAGGAGTGTTTACTATGGTATTAAGCACTCATAAGATCTCATATTTAATGCTACACACTTTAGCCACTGATGTTTGGTTTGAATTAATCCAGAAAGCTGCAGACACATAGGAAACACTCCTTTACTAAGGAAACAGTGTTATGAGTACACTAGAGTTCAGAAGCCATGTCATACAAATAAATACACATATACATGTGTGTGCATATGTTTATATATAGGTATGTACCAAAATTTCTAAATCAATGATACTGAGTGAAGGAAAGTTTTCTAAATGAGATTTCATCTCTGATCTACAGAGGATAACTGTTCTAAAGAGTTCAGATCATTTGTTTTGAAGTGGAACACTACAGGTTTTGCTCATTTAGCTACATTAACTAAACATGGAAAACAGACCATAAGCAGGGAGCAAAGCATATGGGACACTGAGACAGAATATATGCTCTCAAATCCAACATAGAACACCTATTTATATATATAAACAATAATTCAATCATTATCAATGCAATATGATGTAGGGAATGAAGCACCCAGCAGTTACTTCCCACAGGTAAACAGACTCAGTTAAAATCATAGTTGGCAAAGTGGAGTAGGTACAGAGCAGAGACTGAAACACAAAGGCCACATCTGGATTCCTTCCAAAAAGTTTATAAAAGCTAGATTCATATTTATAGAAAATTTTTAGTCTGGGCTCCAAATTTTTTTTAACAGAAATGCCTTACCCTAGAAACTTTACAGAACATACCTAGTTATCAGTAAGTCTAAAAATGCTGTTTCTGGATGTGACCTTTACCTCATTTCTACTTGTAGATCACCACTATTGTAATAATCTATCAGTATCCTGATACTCAGGCATCACTATAATAATCATTCATCCTAGAGGACAGGATGCTTTGTCAATACCTTTGTGGTACATTCTTGACTGCACTGAAATTAAACACTGCCAAGTAAAAGCTGTCATTTGAAAAGCTACATGATGCTCTGTGGAATGGGCTTGGCAAGGCTCCTCCTTTTATTCCACAGTAAATTCCAAAGTTCCTGAAGTTTGTGAAGATTCACAGTTGACATGCTGACCCTCACAGCTGTTGCATCAGATGAGGTACAAAGATCAAGTTTAACATCAATTTAAATGAAGTTTGCTGATGCCAGATCAAGGATTTGGATTTTGGGTTATGTATTCAGAATACATACAGGGTAAAGTCAGCTCACAAAACATTAATGTCTGAAGCTTGACACTGCAAATAAGTAAAAAGTGGAAAGGAGTATTCTAGCAAATAAATAATAAGAAATATAATCATTTCTCCACTGTTTTATATCCATGATGATTTTCAAAGACAGCATCAGCAAGCTGGTGGACAGAGACAAAGCAGAAAAAGTTGACATAGACTCCCTCCACATTTGAACACTTGCTTCTTATTTATCAAGATCACATGTAGGACATCCATATTTTTAACAACAGGAAAGAGATTCATCTGCGAAGCATCACCAGCCCAACTAGGAGGCTTAGGCCTCATCTTCCCCACTCCCCTCCCCTCTCACATTTACTGTGAGACCTGCAATACCCCAAGGCTGATTCCCAGTGGGGAGAAGTATAGTAAATCTTGTGGCCTCTAAAGGCATGTGCTGCTAGAAGGAACAAGAGAGCAACTCAAAGGCTGTGCAACAAACATTCAGACACTGCAGCTATTCCCTTTGATTCAGGGCACATAGCTACCTTTTTATTTAGCATGTTTAACCCTCTGCTGTTTCAAATAATTTCAAAAACCCTAAAAGAAATTATAGTTGCTACATGCTCATCAAGATGTTGCATTGAAAATATTTAATATTTTTTAAAACCAAGAAAAAAATTGCTAATGAAACAGCTCACAGAAAATGGGAAAAGAAAAATGGAACAAGGATTCCTGCTATACTAAGTCTTTTGTTAACCTGGGATTTCTGAATGCAAATGGTGAAAGCAAGGCTTCCATTGATTATCCCATGTGCAAGGAACTAAACTAAAAACCTCTTCCTCAAATGTAACTGGTTTTGCTCTGGATACCAAGTCATTCTGCTGAGCAATAAAAAAAAAAAACACCCTGCTGAGAGGGGCATATTTTGGAAGAAATTATCCCATATAGTTCTGAATCACTGTCTGTAGCCAAGTAAAATCAGAGTACAGAAATTTGCAGGTGTCAAGTCAGACACTGTAATTCACTATGTTCTTTGAAAAAAATCCCAGCAGGCAATTCTGGAATGTTCATGCACTAGCAACTAAAAAACATACTGTGTATTTTTTGCAGTTTACCCAATCTAAGTTTCTGGTCCTCCAATTACTCACAAAATCTAAAAGATCATCCAGCGCAACTGCCTGCAGGTCATCAACTAACAAAGTTTCTTTCTATAATTGTAATCATTTCGCAAATGGCTGAGGACAGCACGGATCCAGGCCACCTTACTGACCAAAACCTTTAGGCCACAACAATTACTTTTGCCATTTATTTTGACTTCATGCTGAAGATATAAAACCTAGATTCTCTTCACATATGCTCTGACCCCTCCAAGATGAAATAACTTAGCAATTTTCAGGACTGCATTAACTGCTGATTAGTTGGGTGTTAAGTCAATTAAGCGTGCCTCGTTTTCATTATCAGGTATGGTAGAAAACTCATTTATTCATTAAGCAGAATGCCAAGGTCATTATAGGTACTCTGAATGCAGTCTTCCATAGAGGGAAATAAACAATCTTCTATCTTTGTTCCATGCTTATCCATTTTCTATATACACTTCAAAAAATGAACAATAAAAACCAACTGGTATTCTCTATCAGACTATATTTCTCAGATTGTGGTCTTGCATTATCTTTTAGAACTCTTGACGTACTTTGGACTAGTCTCAATATTCTAGATATCACAGGGTTTTGGCTTGTGGTAAGTTTTTTTTTCAATTTTTACAAAGATCAACACTGAACTACATTCCATACTAATGAATTCAATCTCTGTAAGGCAATGAAGAGATAACAAATGCCAGTGCTGTGCAAAGATCATGGTGCCCACATCACAACATGCCTGGTAGCCAAGGTATCATTTAAGAAGGTGAGTCACCAGGGCACAGAGCCAAGGCCCTCCACGTATGATGCAGCTCTTCTAGACCTTGTGCTACGGGGTCTGTGCTTCAATTTTGCTTTGCATAAAGTTCCTTTGAAAGCCCAGTAAAGTAAAAACGGTCCACTACATGAGGAAAACATTACCACCTGAGGGTTTTTTTATTTGATTTTTAATTATAAAACTAAATAAAACAGTCAACATTTTCCCCAGGTATTAATTCAAATTAGACATTTAGTAAAACAATACAAATAGAGAAAACTAATCCAACTAATCCCACCCAAATGACTAAATAAATACTCTATTTCCTTCAAGTCCTACCCTGAGCCTGCTAAAACACAACAGAAATTACTCTGCCTTAGACTTTGCGTACCATAGTTCACAGCAAAATCTCTCTTCAAATCTTAATGGTGACGTTTCCAAATGAAGCTGCTGAAGCATGCTTGAAGAGCTATCACACGTTTGGAAAATCCCTAAGCTGAAAAAGGAACCAGAACTTCCTCCACAGTGAACCTCTTTCTATGAAACAATTTGGAAGAAGGTAAAAGTAGTAGCCTGGTGTAGCTACTTCTGAGACTGATGTAAAGATCCTTTCCTTCTCTGTCTACTTTCCTCCTCCCTCTCTCAAAGCTTCTACCTATGCAGTCTGCATGTCCCATAAAAATGTGGAGAAGAGATTGGGATCTCTGCAATTAGGTACCCTGAAAGCATCTCTAGTTGTCCCTTCCCATGGCCCATAATGAAAACTAGATCTATCTGGGTGGAGCAAATAAAATTTATGTGAAATTAAAGTTGCCATAATGCATATATTAAAAAATATAACTGTTGGGTAAAAGAAGAGGTATCTGAAGGTGGTTTAAAAGAAGAAGAGAACCAAACCACTCATAACATAATGAGCCTAAGTGGCACAGGATGCAAAGAAGTGTTTTGGAAGACAAATCAAGATCTCAGAACAAGTTCCTCATTACTGACTCCTGTCTGCCTCTTCATTAGCTGTATCATGATAAAATAGTGGTAACTCATGGACTTATAAATCAAAGACCAGGAATGATTTCATATATCAACATAAGTCCCGTCATTTAAAGCTTCTGGTATTTGTCTGCGTATTATTTCCTTGTCATATTTAAATATTTTGCAACTAGAACTAACTGTATGTAAAGGAAAAAAGCATCTCTTCCATGTCTATGGAAGCTAGATCAGAGAAAGCTAAATTACAATCTGATAATTTTCAGAGATGGCCTACTCTTCAGCAATACTTTGATACACTTGATATTTCAGTTGGAGGCATTACCAAGACAGAAGCAGATTGAGAGTTGATTCAAGACGTCTCTGAATTTGCATTAATTATTTTTTATTGTCAGAGCCAACCTATTCATATAATGGTGTATAGGCATAGTATTTAACCAGAATTCTGGACCACCACAGATGACAGTTTCAGGTTAAGAGCTGAGACAATACAGGAGAGGAAAAATGAAACAGAAAAGAAGTCAGGAGAGGAGCAAAAAGGCAAACCACCTCATGAATTATGCCAGTCTCTAAAACTTTCCAAGACAGTGGAGGTGATAGGACTCACAGTCTTACCAGCTCACACAGTTTATTCATTCTGAAGTTAAGCAGACTGACAGCTTGACACCAGATATTCTCCAGGAGGATAAAAACGGGTTGACAAAAAGTCATACTCTCATCTGTCTTTCACTGTTTCTCAGCGGCCCTTGTATCAGTGTTTTATCTGGCTGCAGTTGCAGCTGTTCAATTTTTGTGATTTATAGGTACAGCATCTCCTAATGAATTACAAAGTGACATCCAGTTTGTGATTTCTGTAATTTCTTGTGATGTCTCACAGTAAGACAAATTTCTCTTCTGTAGGAGAACACCAGAAATATATATTTTTTAAAAAATAAGCGAATTCAGGCTGGGCCATACTAAGATCAGATGCATGCAGATATAAAGAACAAATTCTCATTAACATTGAGCTGAGCTATGACTATGTTCCTATGTGATCAGTTAAGTGCACAGACAGTGATTTAGGACATCCCAGGAGTCCAGCTCTGTCCATGGACCACAAGGAGAGCTACAGCTCTTTGTTCTAGGCTTCTAATTTAGTTAAAGGTGGACTCTGAGGTATTCATGCCATCCAAGTGATAAAATGAGGTCATTTATATTTGTTTGCTATTCACCTAGCATGCACCTAGCAATCTGGAAGAAAAAAATTCAGTCCTGGCACAAATTAATGTTAATTGAGGTCAAAAGACATTCATTTGCTTACCACAAGACTGCCTTCCATTCTATGAGTATTAGAACATCATGCTGTTAAGCTCAGAAAAGCTCTTATCTCCTGTCTTCTAATTAAGTGCTTTTGCCACACATCTCTTCCCACATTCAAGCAGTACATCTTTGTTTTTCCCAGCTTGTAGAAAGTGGACTGTTGAAAGTCTAAGACTATCCTCACATATCTTTATACTTGGGAAAGTTTTTGCACAAACTAGGTACTCCCTGAATGCGAGACTTATGTGACCTTGTTGACATAACTAATGAGGAGAGCAACTTTTGCTGTACCTTTGGTTATCCCTCACCTATCAGCTTCCATTACATCAACATTTACTTCTTCCAAGTATCAAGCTAAATCTTGGTATTACAGAGAGAAAAAGAAATAAAATTACTAAGACAATTTGGATTATAAGGTACTTTTTGAATTCTCACAGCAGTTGTATGCAGCATTTCATCCTGGTGTTTTACCTTCACTAAAATATACAGCAGAAAATGCAAAGGAAAATTAACAAAACTCCCCTGTAATTAAACAGAAAAATGAACTCTTATGCCTGTGTCACCACAGATTGCAGGTTTTCCAAGGCTCAAAACAAAAAGGAGATGTGTCAATCCATCATATAATGAATTAAGCAAATGACAACAAGTACAGCCTAAAGCTCAATTTATGTAGTTTAACAACAAGATAGACGAAGACAGTTGATTTTATTCCATTGCCTCTCTATTTGACAGACAGAGTTCTGGCAGTAAAAGGCTTTTTAATCTACTTTCCAAAGGCTAGAAAGTCAATTGTAACAAGCTCATGTAACAGCAAAGGTGCTTAATTTAAAAACAAAGATAATTGATTAGTGAGACATCTGGTTTAGGGACATCACTTTCACTCTCTAACAACATTAAAACACCTTGAGAGATTGTGTAGAAGGTAACCCTAATACAGGGATCATCTGAAAAGTCTACACAGTTTATTCCAGGCAGGATGGCAATCAGGTTATTTGTTTTAAATAGCTACACTTGAACAAAAAAAAAATAAAATAAAAAAAAAATCTAAGAAGACTTTGTTTCATGCTCAAGAGCCAGGTATAAACCTAATGAGACAAACTTCCTTTGTGGGACCAGTAGTAACTAGAAGCAGTGAAATGGGATTATGCCTGCATCTGCAAGTGGAGTAGCACCAAGAGCTGGACTGAGGCCAAGTCATCATAGACCCTGCAGTGAAGCATCAGGGTACATAATCTCATTCTGTGGTCAAGAGAGGCAACTTGAATGAATCTCACAACGTAATTTTTACAATGAGGGTGGTGAGACACTGGAACAGGTTTCCCAAGGAAGCTGTGGATGCCCCATCCCTGGAAGTGTTCAAGGCCAGGTCAGATGGGGCTTTGTGCGGCCTGTTGTGGGAGGTATCCATACCAGGGTGGTTGGCTCTAGGTGATCTTTAAGGTCCCTTCCAAAACAAAACATTCAGTGATTCTATGTTTCTATCCTCAGTATTCAATTTTAATTTAACAACAAACAAAAACCAGCCACCTTTACCAGATCATGTTATCACCTGTTCTTAGGACTGCTCACCAAAGCATCTATATGCAGCAACGTTATGTCTATTCTCCAAGGACAAGATTCGCTTCCGTCTTTTTCAAAGCACTCTTATCCCAAATATTACTCGCTCAAGGTATGGCAGCAAAGCTTCCCCTAAAACATTTTTGTCAAAGGCTTCAGCTGCTGCTTTTTTCTTTTTTTAATTTAAGACACCACCGTCAGATTATCATGGAAGGAGGCTAAGATACTAGTTTCAAGCACAGCAACATCCCCGGTAATGCCCAGATCCGTGCCTCTAAGGTCCCACCAGAACCATAACCCACTTCCCACAAGAACTTCCATAATCAGACTGTCAAAAGCAGCTGGCATTTTTATTTCTGTGAGCTGCAAGCTATATTTTCTCAACTGCTTTTTTTCCCCCCTCAGTGAGCTTTTTTTGCAAAAATACCAGATACACATCACGGGGTGAGGGTGGTGGAGGGGAACAAAGTACCATTCCCCATAAAACTCCACCCTCTTTAGACAGAAAAAGTGGGAAATTAGGCATTCAAGTGCCAGGGGTTGTAAGCAACCTGCAGATTTCAAAGCCAGAAGTAATTTTATGGATAAACAAGATCAGCAATCCTCTAAGCTGCAGAGCTAATACAAAACAAAGCCACACACAGTAACTTCAGAACCCTTAACAAGAATAAAGCATACATTTTCTTCAACTATCATTCCACAAATTATACTCCTGACTGCAGCACTATCCAAGCTAAAGCAGGCACTACAAGTTGCAGTGCTGCATCAGTAGGACTAACTGAGATTAACTGAGTTTTGTTAAATGAGGTAGCTGTACTGAATTAATTGTACCTCCTGTAACACCATCATCATAAAATTTTACTTTTTTTTTTTTAAGTCCCAGGTCTCCATACATTTTACAAACTTATTGTTGTATAAAAACTGAATTTATAAAGCTGAATGCAAATGTTGAAGGTGTAGCAGGCTCTATATATTACAATAAGATTATAAGGATCTTAAGCTTACTAGGTTGCAATTCTTAGCATGATGTAAGATTTTTAAGGGACTCAGGGAAGGAAATTGTTGTTTGCGTAAGCAAATAAAACATCTAGTTACTCAGGAGATTACAGATGAGAGAAATGTTTCTGTTTCAAAAAGAACTAATTACATTTTCTCATAAAGAAAATGGATTTCAAGAGTGAGCTGACATTCGAAGACTGCTGATACTATTTCCACACAAAGATGAATCTTCAGGTGGTCAGTAGGAAGCAACAAATCTGTCAACAAAAAATAGTAAACTCTTGCGGATAGCATTCTCCTAGAGAAGCTGGCTGCTCGTGGCTTGGATGTGCACACGATTTGCTGGATAAAAATCTGGTTGGACGTCCGGGTCCAAAGAGTTGTGTTGAATGGAGTTAAATTCAATTGGTGGCCGGTCACAAGTGGTGTTCCCCAGGGCTCAGTGCTGGGGCCACTCCTGTTTAACATCTTTATTGATGATTTGGATCATGGGATAGAGTGGACCCTCAGTAAGTCTGCAGGTGACGCTAAGTTGGGTGGGAGTGTGGATCTGCTTGCAGGTAGGGAGGTTTGCAGAGGGTTGACCAGTGGGCCGAGGCCACTTGTATGAGTCTCCATAAGGCCAAAGGTCCTGCACTTGGACAACAACCCCCAGCAGCACTACAGGTTTGGAGAGCTGCCCAGCAGAGAGGGACCTGGGGATGCTGATTGACAGCCAGATGAACATGAACCAGCAGTGTGCCCAGGTGGCCAAGAAGGACAATAGCATCCTGGCCTGCATCAGGAATAGTGTGACCAGCAGGACCATGGAGGTGATCCTGCCCCTACACTCAGCCTTGGTGAAGCTGCAACTTGAGTTTTGGGCACCACAGTATAGGAAGGACATTGAGGTGCTGGAGAGGGTGCGGAGAAGGGCAACTAGGCTGATTAGGGGTCTGGAGAACAGGTCTTACGAGGAGAGGCAAAGGGAGATGGAGCTGTTCATCCTGGAGAAGAGGAGGCTGAGGGAAGACCTCATTGCTCCCTACGACTACCTGAGAGGAGATTGTGGTGAGCTGGGTGTTGGCTTTCTGTCTCTAGTGACTAGGGACAGGACAAGAGGAAATTGGATCAAGTTGTACCAGGGGAGGTTCAGATTGGATATTAGGAAAATTTTCTTCACTGGGAAATGGGTGAGGTATTGGAACAAGCTGCCAGGGAGGTGGTGGAGTAAGTTCAAAAAAAGGGGAAAAGTGATTTTCTACTACCCCTCCCCACAGCTATCCCCAGAATTCAGATCACTGAAGACTGAGGTTCTAAGACTAGGTACTCCAAAGTAGAAAACAGCACTTCCCACTTTCAGCTTCTGTGGTCAGGGATCTCAGAATAAAAGGGATCACTATCTTCCTTTTTCTCCCTCCTCAGAAATAAGTAAGTAATGAGAAACAGTTTATTACTGACAGCTGTTTGAGTGTTAATGGTTGGCCTTTAGGATAACACAGTCTCACTAGATTGTATTTGCTAATTAAAAGTTTGAGTCTCTGTGAAAGTAATCAATGTTTCCATGGGTAATTGCACTGTTCATATTTAAACCACTTACCTTCCTGGTAGCAGATGGGATCTTAACTGGAAACCATTAAGCAGTTACAAGAAGTTACCCGTTTTCCCCCCCAAGTTTCTACTGCCAAGACAGATGCCTACTGGAAAAAGCTCTACCACATACACAGCCTGGGAAGACCAAGAAAGTAGCAGGTCATGAAACATTATGAAGTGCCATCAACATTTTGACACAAAATGCAATTATAATCTCATTGCTGAAGCTAGTGTTACATATGTGGGGTTTTTTTTCAGGGGAAAAAAAGAGTTGTTTTCTAAGTGTTATGCTAAAAAATCAGTAACAAGTCATTCTTACAAGGGATGCAGTGTCAGAAGCACAAATAAGTTGTCTCATCCATCCTCACATCTCCTTGCCCAGCTCCTCCAGAGGCAGCTACAGGCTTGAGCACCCATTTTTATCTCCAGCGGGTGAGAAAAAACTGGAGATGCTGCAGAAAAGCACAGAGTCGTAAGGTTATTTCTACTAGGAAAACTAGCAGTCACCTTGGTTGTTAAGAACCATATGAATTTCTTCCTAGTCCAGTAACAATCATGAGCTGCAAGATTAGGGTTTTTTCAGCATATGTCCTGAATAAGATGTAGTCAAATAATTCACAGGAATGACTAAGAATGGAGTGAAGGAGAAAGCAGCAACACATGGACATTTATTAGTCACCTGATTCAGTGTTGCAGAAACAAAGACAGCAAAACTTAGATAGATTTTAGCTAAATTTATACATGTACTACAGCCTAAGAATGAACAAATATGAAGAAATAGCCATTTAGAAACTGCAAATATCTGAGTTAAATTTTTGTCTCAGACATACCAGAAGTTGTCATTGTCCATTTGACTTTTTTTTTTAATTGGAGGGAAGACTCCTTCCTTAACCACACTGTACTACAAGAAAAATAAAATGAGAACAAGTGAAAACTTTGGATAAAGGGAAAGAAGATGGGTGGTGCCCTTACATCCCTCACCCCATTCCCCCTGCATAAGTGCAAGTCCAGGGGTTTCCAACCCAACCACTGGCCCCAACTACAGGGACACAACCAAGTGCCCTATCAAGGCCAAATTCCTCTACTGTTGAAAATGGTTCACTACAGGAGTGAGTTTAGTTCAGATGTCTAGTAACTCACACAGCAAGACATCCTGCCAACTCTGTATTTTATAGCCAGGCTATTGTTCAAAAATCTTCTTCTGCTCCCAGTTCACATACCCCAGCGACGAAACGCACATCTGATGTTGCATTTTGAGGCAACTTAAATAAATGAGAATTACAATAAAGAACAGAACAAGTGGTAAGAAAAATTTTCAGAATGTGTTCAGTTTAAACATACCTACAGGTAGAGCCTCCCACTGAGTTAAATAGATTTCTTATGCTACTGTTCACCTTTTCAGTGACATATTAACTTAAGGAAATTTCAAATAAGAGGGAACTTCTGTGCCCTATAATTGATACTAAGTCAAGAAACATGAACACAATATGAACCACTTATACACAGATATTCCATCTCTTGACAATTTCACTTTGCTGAAGAAAACTCTCCATAAGCTTGCTCTCTGAACAAAGAGTATTGTCTTCAAATATATTCATGTGAGATTAAAAGGGGAAGATCACTTTGTAATAGTTTTCCCTGCTTTTCCCCCCCTCACAATACTTAGAATTCTTTGCTAAGAGAAAAATTCCTGAAGTGGCTTGTTTGAAGATGTTCCATATATATCTAGCAATGACACTCTCACATGGACATTAACTGAGACAACCTCATCCTTAGAATGGTCTTATATGAATCTTGAGCTAAAATATTTCAGAGCAACCTTCACAACACTAGTAACATGGCAACTTTTATCTTGAGAACAGAATAATTCCTTTACCAAAGAACCTCTGTTCCGAATACAGTCACAAAAGAACCTGAGGAGTGGTATTTCCAGCAGGTGTATGTCTCCTGTGTGTATTGCAATAATAACAAGCACGCAGCAGCCAATCTTTGCAAAATTGAATGTGCAGTGCACAAGCCTCCATGAGAAGAGACCCAGTGGCTTCACAGAACTGAAGCATTTCCCTCCAGTCCTCCTGCATCAGCCAGCAGATTGCCTCTGAAACTCAGAGCCACTGTCTGCCCTGAACATATCTTTTCAGTAGAGCTGGAAGAGTTTTAATAGAGAAACAACTTTAATCTGATTTGAAGAAAAAAAAAAAATCCAGAGACCTTCCTCTAAAGCAGTCAAAATGGTGATGAAAAATATTGCTTTGAACCATTCATTGACATACCATGAAACCCGACTTCTGATATTTTTATTGTCCATCAATCAAAAGAGCATTTCCATGGCATTAGAAGTGTGAAATGACATCTGACGAGAGAACAGTGCTTTTACCAAATCAGTGACATTTTACTCTCTCCCCAATGTATCAACCCAACCTGAACCGATGTTTTCCGAAATATCAACTATATGCTTTCATAATATCTAAATGTCTTGGGTTTTAACTTGAGCTAGTGACATAAAATTGAGTCAAGTGAGGATAGTAAGGCAGACTCAGCATGCAATACTTGCAAAGGAAATCAATCTGCATACAACTGTTTTTATTTATTATTTTTTAATCCAGTGATTAGATTAATGCAGATCTTTCTGTCTTCCTTTAGTGAACCCAGGCCCCAAATTCCTAGAAAATAGGTCAGAATATATGTCTTTTCTCATCATTATTCTCTGGTGACCTTCTCTTCAGCCTCTGAAATCACAGCTAACACAGCAGCATGTACAGATGCATTTTCTGACTCATATTACATTTTTCAGAGTTGAATCCAAATCATCAGCTGAACCCAGCAGGTATAAATTTTTTACCAGTGAGTGTTGGATAAAGGGTCAATAGAGGGGCAGGCAGATGTGATAGAGTCTAAAAGGGAAAATTCTAAGAGTGAAAGGTGATTTAATGCTCAAGGACAAAACTTGATAATTTTTTTCATGCCTATGGTAAGTCTTTCAAGCTGGAAGATGACAGAGTCCAACTGACTTTTGATACCATGGACTGCAAGTCAAGCAATAAGGTCACTCCTTCCACCGCAGCACTCCAGGTCCAGTTTTAGTAGTTAGGAAGTTCAGACTGTTAGGTAAAACCAAAACTTGAGCTATGGAGATTAAAAAATCCATAGAGATTTTTACTCTGATATTTCCATCCTAAATGAAAAAAAAAACCCACAAACAAACAAAAAAACCTACAAAAAACCCAAAACTTAAACAAACAAACAAAAAACAAATCCTACAGGGCATTTATTAGAAAATCCTCAAGAATAAATCCAAGCCCTACAGGCCAGTAGGCCAGAAAAAAGTATCTTTTCTCAAATTCAGATGATTTTCCTATTTCATATAACACACTATTCATTCTATGTGGATGCACAAGATACTTCATAATATGTAAAAAAAATGTGAGAAGGCACTCACTATTCCTTGAAGAAAAAAAAATTAGGGCTGCATATAAACAGAATAATTCTTAACATAAAAACCTGCTCTCTATACACACACCAGATTATAGTCTATAATCATTTTAGGTATTTAATAATTTTTTTAGGTTTTGAGGGAGAGTTTTTTGGTATTTTTTTTCTATAAAAAATTTAACACATGGGACCAATCTAGGAAGTTTGTTGAATTAGGAAAAAACCTTCATTGCTTCAACTGAATGACAAATACAGAAACCCCCACAGGGTCAATATTTGCTCACCAGTGCCATGAATAGACCCACTGTGGGATATCACTGCAAGGCTAGGAAGAGGAGTTGATGACACATCAGTTACTTGTGTGTTGTCATGGTGACCTATAGTGACCTGTATAGTGACCATTTTGGGCTGAGGACTTGCTGAGCTTGGTGCTGCAGACTGATACACCTTCTCTCAGTGCCCCCCCATAAGTGACAAGGGAGTCAGGCAGATGGAGCTTTTGTCCATTTTCTTGTGTTCCAGAACCTTCTGCTGTTAGGTTCCCTTCTTTCTGGGCAGCCTTTTTTCCCTGCTGGCAGAAGTCTATAAAAAACCAGGACTGTTTACAGTTATGCCAGACACATTACAAAGTAGCTGAAAAGTTAACTTTAAAATGCACTTATTTTTGATTCCCCTGCCTTTTTCCATCATAACGATATTGTTGTAAAGCTATGCACTTCCATTATATAGAAACTCTCTTACTTACATATTTTCTATACTATATAAAGTCTTATTCTACATTACCTCTGTGCCACAGAATAATATTAAAACTTGATTTTGCAGAATATTCAGTATCTTGAAGGTACAACTGTATGACAGTTTTAACCTCACTTAAGAGATCTACAATAGTTTAAAAAAACTGTCCGCCATGAAATAAGGCTGTAGCTTTTTTAAGAGAAAGAAAAAAACCCACAACAGCATGGAATTCTGATATGAGACATTTTGTGCAAAAGGAAATTAAGTTTCCCTAGAACTTCAAAAAAATAATGAAAAAAAGTGACAGTGTGAGGGTTCCCCCACCTCCGCTCCCAAAATCCTTTTATAAAAACTGATGATCTATAAAGGCCTTCTAAAAAGGGCAAGGCCATAAACATAGTTGTTATCTGGCTCTTCAGCCAAGGGACTATGCACATAGGCTATTCCCACGTGCTACATTTATCTGCACAGTAGCAAACATTACTTTCTCTTTTAAAAACTGAGAGAATTCCCTGTGTGGCATGGCAGCCTGCTGGGAAGAAGCAAACAAGGCAGTGCAGCATTCTGCAGAAAAGTAGCAGAAGAACAGAGCTCCAAAACTTGGTTGCTAGTTTCTGTGACCCTGCTTTCCTCACAAAAAATATCAATCCATTTGGTTTTGCTTCCAATTTGAGGTAAAAAACTGTGAAGTCAGAAGTGAGATGGTGAACACAGCTCTCAGGAGGCAACTTTCCTCCTTTGATGCATTTTTATGTTCCAAGGTGAAACATTATCTTCTAAGGGAGACAGGGGAACATCTACTGTTGAAGCTGAGCCAGAAAGTCCAAAGGGAGAAGCTGGGATGAGACCACCAGTGGTTACTTACCTCAAAAGATAATAGTGAAAGGTTCACGCTATGGATTTTTACAGTTTTTTCCCCTGTCTTAAATTACCCTGTCTTGTGTGTTACCTAGTGAAGAAGACTCACTTCTGAAAACCTATGGTATTGCACCAGGAGACCAGAGGCTGAAGTAATTAGATTCCAGTGCAGGTGCACAAAGACAACAAAGAACTGCACAATGTTTCAGATAAATGCAGATAACAGGATGCTGAAGAAGAGCTGCAATGAACAGCCTCTTCTTTTCAAATGCTACAGCACAAAAAGAAAACCAAAGCTTATTAAGCATCAGAAAAGAAAAACAGCACTTTGTTCCTTACCAGCTTTCACCAAGCAGATAAAATTCAACTTGCTGTTCCATCTTGCTCTGACAGACATAATGATGTAGTTTCTAGGTCAGATACTGAAACTAGTATTTCCAAAGTAGCTACATGACCATTGTCCCAGTATCCACAAGCTCCCAGCATATCTCAGTGCTCAAAAGCCTCCTCTTCATTTGTGAGCAGGTAGTAAAGGGAGTCCTATCTCCAATAGACAAACAGAGGCAGTGAGGAAGAAGATTGGACAAATTCATTTGGAGAAGAGAAGGAAAAAACAAACCTAGAATAAGATGGAGAGAAAAGGATGGAGGAGATCTCTGCAGGAGAAAGTAATGCAGTGGCATGGTGAACACCTGAGGATGGGACAGCAAGGAAAAAGGATCAAAGCTCAGCTGGTAGGCAAAGACTGAAGGATCCTGGTTTAGCCAGAAAGAGTGGACAGTGGGGATCAGAAACAGGATGTGCTACAGCTGTAATTAAGAACAGTGGAGGAAGAAGGCACTACCACTGGGAGAGAGTTGGGCAGGATGTTCAGAATCCCATGCATGAGGGGTAGCAGAGGGACATTAACCCATCTCCCAGAAAGAGTGCTACAGATTGGGGGAGGAAAAGGAAGGACATATAGAAGAGCCCTGGGGGAAACAGGAGTGGACAGGCACTGCCAGGGAGCTGGGAGCTGCTGCTGCCTGCATGATCCAGGGAAAAGAACTGAGCAGTTGCAGGATGCACTGCAGGGGTGTCATGGGCATAATACTTTATCCTATGTTAAAACTATATATGGATGCTCTGCTGCATTGCAAACAGTGGCCACAGCACCCAGGGACAGGGCAGATGTCAAAGTCATCTGCTTACCCACAGTACAGCAAAATTTTGTTCAAATTATCATTTACAAGCGCATGAAATCTGCTGCTGCTTAGGCTGAATACATCAACATGCCATGCTTGCTTCTTCCCTGCTCTCTCATTTTTCATACTTCCTTTCCTTCTTTTCCTACTGCTGCTCACTTTTTCCTGGGATTGTTAAATCCATCAGTTATATTTGTTCAGTCTGCCCCCCCCCCCAATTGACCCTTGCGTAATTTTGGTTGTCACAATAAAGGTGAAAAACATCCCTAATGTTTGAAGATCAGAGAGTCAAGTTCAGCTATGTGGAAATACAGCAGTGCAGCACATTCTGTTCTGGAAAGTGAGAGATTAAAAACAAACAAACAAACACACCTACACCATCCCACATCATTTGTACTGTACCAAGACATTTCCCAAACTCTCATAGACCTAGTGCTGAATCATTTCAAAATGAAGAACAGTTTTTGGAGACAACCCTCATCATATGCATTGGCACGTTACACAGTATTCATAATCTCCAAACAGCTGTCCTAATGCAAACTCATTTGTCCATCTGGTCTGCAACTTTTCAAATTCTTATAGAGAGCTTGGAGGAAAGTGTTCAGTGTCTCTTAATGGGCCACAAAGCAGCTTCCCCATCAGTATTTTTGGTACAGTGATTGTCCTGGTTTAAGACAGGATGAAGCCAATTTTCCTTTTACTGATTTTTTTTTCCTTCAGCAAGCTTTCTTTTAACTAGTCACAGAACATTCCAGCTAGGAATGATAACAAACAGTGGAATTTTTTTGTAACTGCTGAGTCTTCAAGGTCGCACCTTCACTCTGCCGGCTCAGTCACCACGGGGAGATCTGTGACCCCCCCATAGGAGGCTGAGTTAGACAGACAGCAAAACTGGCCAGAGATATTCCATTCCATATATCTACGTAAGCTCAGAGGAAGGTCAGAGATCACAGAAGACAACTTCCTTCCTTCTTCTTCTTCCCTTCTCTTCTGTTCATTGCCAGCATCCAGGGAGGGCTCCGTCCATCCATCACCATTGACCCCCAGGCTCGAGCCCTCCTGGCCTTCATCACTCTCCACTTTCTCCAGCAGCAGCTTCGGGATTTTTCAGGACTGTTCCACCTCAGGTGAGTTCTGTGGGAGTTGCTGGGGGTGAGGGGAGGTGAGAGGCTTCTGCAGATATCTGAATACACTTGTATATAATTGTATATATTTTCTTATATCATTAGTGTTCAATTAAAGCTGTGTAGTTTAGTTTTCAATCCAGCCAAGTCTCTCTCTTTTTCTCTCTCTCCTTCCCTACCTGCGTGGGAGGAGGAGGGGATCGAGAGTGTTGTTGTCGAGCCTGAGTCAAACAGTGGCAGTGATTTGTTACACATTTTTGTTTCATTAAGAGATGCTTTTATAGCTGCCATGATAAAACCTAGCACCACAGCCAGTGGAGCAAGGCAAAACTGAAGTAGGACCTTATGAAAGGGCAATTCCACCGATGCACATCAGGTAAGTGAAGCAGCAACAGAAACTATTTACAAACTTAGTATTCTCAGTCATGAAACTCAACTTTTGTCACGCAAGGAGTCAGAAAAGCCTGCAATCTAGTTATTTGGTAGAGGTTAAGTAGCTGATAGGCCTTATCTCTCAATAGACCAGTGCATTCATGGGTTCTCAGTATCAGTTTTTTATTGTGAAACAGTCACTGAAAGATCTGCAGAACTGCTATTAGTTATCAGCCAAACAAGATATTGTGAAATACTGCTTTTCAGCAGATTTTTACTTACATGGGGGAAACAGACACACAGAATAAGATCAAGTGTGAGGACTCCCTGGCCACACACCCTGTTGCCATCACTAGTCATTAGCAATTGCTGCAGGAACAGCACCAAGCCAGAGCATGCCTCTGCCTACACATCTGCAGAACAAACACCACTGATGTTTGGTGCAAAGACCTTTTGAGCAAGTGATGGTGGTTGATCCTTGAGAGTCCCTTTCCCTCACCACAATTCCTTTATCTTTTAGTTTTTGCATTTTCCCCATGACAAGGAGTCACACAGTTTAGTGGGAGGCCATCCACTCTGGTACCTTCTCTGCCTGCATTATTATGAGAAGGACTTGAGGGTTTTTCAGTGCTTCTCAAGAGTTGGATTATCCCTTCAGATTAAACACTTCTCTAAAGATCTGTTTTGCAGATATTGCCAACGTGAACTTAGGCATTAACAATAGTACCTGTTTCACAGTTCTTAAAGGCACATGCACTCTGCTGCTACAGTGACTGAGCCTTGCAAAAATATTCAAAGCACAAGCTTCCATATGACTCCCCTCTGAATTCCAACCTTGACTTTCTGGACTTAACCTACTGAACAACCTCATCCCAAATCTCATCACCTTAGGAAAGTCCAGATCTACAGAACACAGCAAACAATGCCATCAGGCATGCAAGAGCCACATCATATGCAACAGCAACACTCATCACTGAACAATGCCAGGGTAAGACATCACCCTAGCACACTTCTCTACTCGTTCCAAAGGAAACACTACATCAGATATGATTTAATTTCCCTGGGTTTTGGTACTGCTCTTTTCTTTCTGAGATATTAAGTATTGCTTACTGACAATCTTCTGCTTTAGACTTAAAAAAAAAGTTTGGGGTTTGTTTTTGTGGTTATTGAGAGAGAGGTAATGGGGTGCTAAAATAAGTAATCAAATCTTTGATTTTTGTCCTGGCTTGAGCCAGGATAGAACCAATTTCCTTTTAGTAATTTTACTTTTCAGTTAAGTCTCTTCTAAGTAGTTGCACTTACTGAAGTTAACAGCATGTTTTTCAGTAAGTGGCTGCATTTAGGACTGATAATACTCAATGTTTATAGTTACTCCTAGAGAATGGTATGTAGAATCAAGGCCAATGCTTGGCTCTGAAAAAAATATTATGCTTAGGAAACAAAAGAGAGTAAAGGGGTCACAATTGTGACCCTCCTCTGGGGAGAAGTGGACCAGATAGGTGATGAAAAATGACCAAACAAGGTATTCCATCCCATATGTATCATACTCAATATAAATCTGAAGGACCACAAGGGTCAAGCTCTCTTTGTCCATGGCTGGTATCCATCTGCATCCATCTCCTGTCTGCCACTGACTCCAGGAGCCCAGCCTCGGACTTTTCCTGGGCTGGCCCCGCAGCCCCGGTGGTGACATGAGCACTATTGGGGGTGTGATAGTGGCTTTGTATATATTTGTACTTATTTAATTATCTTCTTTTTCATCCTTACTGTGCCATTAGAGCTGTGTAGTTTAGTTTGCAACCTATGTCTCCCCTTATTCTCTCTCCTTTCCCTATATGGGAAGGGAGAAGGATTAATAAAGAGCATCTGGCATTCATTTAACAGCTGGCCCAGCATTAAGCCCTGACAATGTTGGTGATATTCCTGTGAGGAATCTTGGTATCTTAGTCCAGCACCTGAGCACTTTACAGACAAAGCATAACATGCCCATGTTTTAAAAATATCTGTGAACCATCTACTACAAGCAATGTAAGTGAACTATTTCAGCTCAGTAGAGCCACAACACACACAGCATTCTCATCAGCTCTGAGAGTTACATCACATCTTATGCATTTTATGAAATTACATAACTAAATACCTCCCTAGCTCCTCTGAGACAGCTCTACTATGGCTTAGAAAATCTAGCAATAGTGCTGTCGTGAAAGCTCGCTTTCTAACAGGTTTAAAAGGTTTCTATATCTAATTGCTTCATAGTTAAAATTTTCAGATGTAAAAACACATACTCCCCCACATTTTACAGTGATCCTGCTTCCACTGGAGGAGAGTATGAGTTAGAAACACCCCTCTTACTAGCAGGAGCTCCACGAACTGGAGAAGAGTGCTTGCCTTTAGCACAGACTTCTGCCATGCTGGAGAAACTACCATTCCTGAAGGGCAAATATCACTGCCCCAGGGTACTCTCTTATCCTTGCCTGCCCACCGTTGCTCTCTGTAAGTGGAGACATCCTGGCATGAGGAATAGCTCATGACAATCTTGCCCCATTCCCAAGGATTAACAGAGACTGGATTCCCTGCCCATGTCCACAGGAGACAGAGCCAGTGGCTGTCCCAGCTCCCCAGTGCACATGGCTGCAAGACAGCCAGCACCAGGATGAGCAAGGAGGCCACCGGTGCCATTCAAAAACTACCATTTAATGGTCATCGAGCCTCTCCTGAAGCAAGTAAGAGAACTGTTAAGCAAATCTAACCCTGCAGCAAAAGCCAGTCCCCGCTGGCTAACTTGTGCTGTCAGAAGGTTAAGCTACACTTAGCCTCCAAAACCAAAATTTATGAAGATGGTCCAAGTCAGACATGGCCTGAGGTATCTTCCATAACACTCTCCACTAAGCAATAATAAAGCAAAAATTATTTTAAGCAGATGTTTGTTCTTAAGCAGCTTTCAGATGAAGTACATAAAGACAGCTTATGCTAAAGAAGTATCTTCAATGAATTGCTAGCAACAGTTCATCAGGAGAAACAAGGGTGTTTATGAAGTATTATTATAGATTGCTATTATATTTTTATAAGTAAAAGTAGGTCAAAATGATTGATACAGAAACCCTGACAATATTATTGTTAATAATGTAGAGGTAGTTAACATTATTGCCAAATTATTTACCCTTATCTCATTTTCTCAGTACTCTGGAGCAACCTCTACAACATCATGAACATATTACATACACATCGGAACAGTAGACAGCTGTGTGATTAAAGACACTAGATTGCCAAGAACAGTAATTCCTAGGCAGTTGTGAATCCCAAAATAAAAAATCAAAAGTTATTTATCTGGACTGTACACAAAGCTTTAATAGAATTAGGTGTTTCGTTTGGCTCTTTTTATGCCACAGAAACATTTCCATGCCATTAAGTAACTTGGCTGATTAACTCTTTGGTATAATGGAAACAAGACTGATAGAAATCAAGACAAATCCCGCTAGGATCCTATTAATCAATATCTGAAACAAGGAAAACCGTTATGCAACAGTATTGTGTAAACAATCATTATTCTTATGTACATAGAAAACAAAAGGAAAAAAAGTTCTGTAATTGCAGTTGCAATTTTGAGAGGTTTTTAGAAGGTCTTAGGTTCCATGGTGTAAAATATTAACTTCCTTTTATTTAAAACTAATAAAATTACACCTGCCTAAAATCACTGATACCACTCAAAAAAATTACAAAATCATTCCTTCTCTGGCTTTAAACCAAGCTAAAAGTCAGTAATTCTTTAGTACCTTGGAGCTAACCTTTCCCATAACTTCTCACATATCTCTAGGAATATCTTTCCTCATCTTGTAATGACATTGACCATGCTGAATAGTAGCAACTCCCACAGGCATTTTTACGCCACTTACCCTCATATCTCTAAACAGAGAATTGCTTTATTAAAAAGGAGTTTAGAATTTCTTATTTTTCTGTGAAAAATTTTCAGCTGTATTTAACATAATTAGCCAAATAAGGAACTGTGTTTAATATACATATTACACAGGGATAAAGTTACAAAATGCCTGCAGATTTCCATCTGGTTCAAGCAGCTCACCGACACCCCACCAGGTCAGGAGACCCAAGCAGCAGGCGGCAGCATTCAGTCACCTGGCACCTGGAAGCACTTGCAGAGAAGTTGCAGAGCATAGCTGTTGTACGGTTTAATCAATGAAACTACAGACACCAAGTACACCTCTCACATGTTTCAGAGTCACTAGAATTGTGCCAGCCCACAGTACCCCAACACACAACACCATAACACTGCTGCTTCTCTGCTGCATCTCTTGCCTGCATTAACATCATAGACATATTTTTACACTGCTGGCTCCAATTCCACGTTGCACTCTGTATGCTCCCCCATCCAACAGTCCTGATCTGTTGCCCATCATTATCATGTCTGCCTGTAGCACTTCTTGAATCAATACAGGAAGATCGTTCAAGTAACTGAAAGGGTTATTCTGCAGTCATGAGAAAACAAAGAGCATTAATATTTCTCTTGCCCAGCAATTCAACTCATACACAATTCATTTTGAAGCATTCTTCAGTGTTTTTTCCATTAATTTTGTCTGTGGGAGAATGCTCCCAGTCTTTGCACACCTCCTCTTAGCAGGATTTTTCTATACCCCTAATTATTTTTGCTTCTTCCACCTCCATCTCTTGTCAGAAGAGAGCAAGCAGTGCTTTCCAGGTGGCTGCACACCACAGCGAGGGTGACTGACATTAAGTATTATTCCCTCTGTTCTTTCCACAACCTGCTTGTGATTTTGTTTCTTTGTGATACCAAACCAAGTTTTATTTGTAGACTGCAGCTAATTCTGAAGCCAGCAAAGCAGAACATAAGCAGCACACATTATTCTTTCTGGTGCACATTGTATACATCAGTCAATTTGACCTACCATATATTATACAGTTGCCTTTTTTTTGAAAGATAGATCATAGAGTCATAGAATCATTAAGGTTGGAAGGGATCTTAAGAATCATCAAGTTCCAACCCCCCTGCCATAAGCAGGGAACCCTACCACTAGACTAGGTTGCAGAAAACCTCATCCAACCTGGCCTTAAAAACCTCCAGGAATGGGGCACCAACAACCTCCCTGGGCAGCCCATTCCAGTTCCTCACTACCCTTATAGTGAACAATTTCTTCCTAATATCTAACCTAAATCTCCCCTCTCTCAGTTTAAAACCATTACCCCTTGTCCTATCACTGTTTTCTCCGATGAAAAGTCCCTCCCCAGCTTTCCTGTAGTCCCTTTCAAGTACTGGAAGGCCACTATAAGGTCTCTCCCAGAGCCTTCTCTTCTCTAGGCTGAATACCTGCAAAGCTCCTTGCTAGGGCACATGTCTGCATTATCAAGAAGCAAATACGAACCCCAGGGTTCAAGAAATCTGACTTAAACTGGCACTATCTGAAATTGGACCCAGTGTTTTCTTTTATGTGTCTGGAACAATCATCTTGCTCTTGTAGCTTACTACACTCCTTCAGGAGTTTGGCACTTTTCAGAGAGTGGTGAGCAGACAACAGACATAAAGTTAAATTGAACAGCAGGACTCAGGTCTTAATAACATCATATTTGTGCATGCAGTTCCTCCATGAACATGTGGAGGCATCCTTCAGACTAAATAATTTCAAAGTCCCTCAGCTCAGTTGAAGACAGAAGTTATCACTTCTGCAAATCCAAGTATATCTATACCTCCTTCATAAAGCTCAATGCTGCTCTCCTGATACTACTGCAAACTCATTCTCTGGGTAGAGTTCCCTTTGAGGACCAGTCTTTCATCAATAATTTCATCTCCAAATTGCATCCAGTTACACAAATACGTAGTCAACATATGACTGAAACCAGTGAAGCTCTCTAAAATAGGTTACTATTTGATATGATGCAAGGTGGTTCACAACCAGACACTGACTGTTCTTTATAGTAATCTCAGTGTTTCATCACTTGGCAGTGTGATTAGAAAGAGCAATAAGATGTCTCTCTGAGAAAATTAATTTTTCAGACTAGCATGTTCCACCTATCTAGCAATAATGGTGTGAGAGCACGTAATGCATGAATTTAAGTAAAAAGCAACATAGTGAGTGTGTTGAAAGAAGGAAAATGAGTACTAAGGCAAGAAAACACTTCCTCAAGATGACAAAGGAATTTTAACATTTACATGAAAATGCTTGAAAAGGAACACAAAAAGGCAAAGGTAAAAGAGCCATAAAATATTGTAGTTGCCAAAAAAGAAACAACCAAAAGTAACAGCCAGTAGGAAAGAGGCAGACATAGAAATTAGTTTTATTTCAGAGGAATTCTGTGTATGCCTCTGTTTCACAACTAGCAGACTGCGGAAGTGAAATATATTTCCAACTTTACTGAAGGGCATTTGAAAACATGGGGGCATGGGGTGCAGGGAGCAAGCTTCTTCTGAAAGGAAAAAGGCCTTTTAAATCCAAAAATACAGAATTTTTTTAAACAGTTGAGGTATAAATAGAAAGGTCCATAAAATGTTTGAGAAGATTTTTTAACACCTTAACATCAAAAGAAGGCAAGATGTCCTGACTTTCAAGAGATGGGGAAGTCTAAGATTCAGAGACATACAAGTAATTTAGAACTAGAAGTTACTGGAAGAATAGGAAAGCGGCATTGTAATTGCAAGACCCTACATGTACAGCAGAAATCTTTGGCTTCTGTAGTTGGGCTATTAAAATCACTGAGGATGCAAGGCTAGAGTTCCCTTGCAAGAAGTTCACCATCAATTAGCCTATAGTAATTACATTCAACAAATCCTCATCCAGCTCTGTGAGGAAGACTGTATATAAGCAGCACCACATTCAATATTTCACCCCATACCACTGCAAACACCACCAGGCTACTACTAGTTTGAAGACTTCTGGTAAGTGCAGAGAAATACATCATTGCTTCTCCTTTTCAATAGTTTTCTAGCCTTCTTATAAAAGCATCACTGGCACTTATATTTCAGAGAGAGAATGCAGTACATGGTTCAGTGCTGCATGTAGTTATTTATTTATATGAAGTAACACACACAAAAGATCAGTCACTGAGAGATGCCTGCTGCACAATGCCTGATAGCAAGGTGCACCAAGACATACTGGCTATTAATATGCTGTTTGCTTGTGCTATTATTTCCTTTTTTTCAAAGGCAAAAACAAGTAGCTTTGTAACTTGCCCATAAGAAAGGAAATCCAAGGTACTCTTCCTGTACTTTTACCAGAAAGCTGTTTCACCACAAAACCATTAATTCTTCTTTCCTCATGACAGAAGCCTTTCAAGAAAAAAAACACTAGACATGCACCAGGGACACCTAAAACATTAGCCACTCTCTCAAAAAGCTTCAGTTGGAAGGAAATTCATAGAGTACACAGGAAAACAAACCATAAAACCACATTAGCTGAAATATTACACAGCTACAAGGAGACATCAGATAATACGCCCTTACAAAATCATCATTTACAGAGAAACAGGCAACACTCAAAATTGTTTGAGTGAAAGAAACATCCTCACCAGCACACATGGGTCCAGATTCTTGGGTGAACTTCAATTTGAGCACCATATTAATCCTCATATTGCCTTTATTAGTTCCTTTAATATTAGGCAATCTTTCATCATTAAGTTTCAATTTTTAAGACTGTAGGATCCTTTTAAAGTCAATAATTAATGTTCTAAATCTAGTATAAACTTGGTAGTAAGTTGCCAACATTTTAATGGTTAACATTTACTGTTTGATCTAACTACTAGTAGTACATTTTAATGTTAAGATATTTTTTGCATTCTGACTTCACCTTCTGTTTCAATCACCCAATTTTCCCACAATTTGACTGTCCTTGTGCCTTTTACTTTAAAATAGCTAAGACCCCGATGCTGTTTTCAATAAATATTGTTCTGTGTGTATAGACATATATCTCATATCTCTGCTATCTCATCCTGTTCAGGATAGTTGCACATTAAAAATACAAACTTCAGCAAAAAGGGAGGTATGGACAGAAATCAAGCTTCTGTGGAGCAAACAAACACAATTTAACCTGCTTGGAGATGTAAGAAAATATTTCCTTATCTTGGAAGCAGTCAGCACGTGTTATCTGCTAAAATGCTTGCAACTTGCATCTCAAATGGATCTCCACATCAGAGCTGCTAGTATGTACCTACAGAGGCACGGGTCTCCTCTGGTGTTTTAGCTGGCCCTGCATTAAACTCTACAGCTATGATGCCTAAGACTTTCTGAAATAGTAATACAGAAAATGTACTGGTGTTCTAAAGCCCAAGTCATTACTACTCACTTATTGCTATGATGATCACACTTCAGCATCTTGAGAAATCCCAGCCTTGGAGATAATTTCCCCTGTCTACTTGGGGGTTTGCCAGAACAGCTAGGGAAATCCTTGGGCAAACACATTTGTTTGATATTAAGATGGCAGCAGTGTTTGTTCTTTGGAGTTAGTACAAAAATTACAGCCAGAATACACAAGGTATCAGCCCACCTGATGATACATGAACAGTTGCATTTTGTGACTGCTATTTTTCAGCCACCTTCACATAATCTTATGAATTTACACTCTCCAGTGTATAAGCAGACTGAGGTCTTCTGCTCCTTGCCTTTCCAGCTTCTTCAGCAACCAAGCTTTTATCAGATTCCAGACATCAGAAATGAAGCTATTGCCACACTTAGCACAAAGCACCCAGTCTGACATATAAATGCTTGCAATCTGAAATACTAATGACCAAGTCAGTTGCTCTCTTTATGCTCCTCGATGGCAAGCTATTCCAAATATAATTGTATGGCCTGGCTGAGATTTTTCTGTAAGTTCCTAAGGAAAACATAGCTGGCATCTCAAAATATGATTAGGATAAGGATAACAACCAGATACAGAGCAGAATATTATCCCATATTACTTGGATATGGCATTTGGGAGGAAAGTGTGGTTACATCATGTACACAAATTTGAACAAAACCATCAGATGTTAATTGCCTGTCTTCTTATTGGAGGTAGGCTTCCATTGGAAAGAAAAGCCAAAGCCAAAATCTGAAAATAATAAAACCAAATTAATCCAAGTCTGTTACTTCTGGCCTCTGCCAACATACACACCAGTCTGTCAGAGAGCAAGAACAAACATGCAAACTAAGCAGGTTAGTTCAATAGTTCACCTATCCAACAAAACCCAACTCAAGTGAAGCTGGTTAGCAGGAAGGGTGTTAATGAGGGAAGACATTACAGGAGCTTGGGCAGAACATGAAGAACAGGGCAAAACTCTTCACTACACCAAAACGTATCAGTGGTTCTCCCAAAATATCAAGGGTCAGAAGCTGTGAGAGAGGATAACAATATTACTCAGAGAATCCAAGTAGTGACTTCAGTGGTGTTTCTGTGAAAAGAACGGCTAGAAGACGACTTTGTAATAAAGAAAGAAAAAAGGCATATTACTAAAGACCACTCATAGGGCAGTAATCTGAAGTTGGTTTGTGTAAGGTAAAAACTGACTGGCAGACATTGAACTGTATAGAAAAAAGTGGGAGTTCTCCTCACACTTAGGTGCAGCAGAAAGCAAGTAGGATGTGACTAATTGCCTGTGATAGATAATGGATAAAAGCATCAAACTTAAGACAGTTCATAGAATCTTGAAAACCCCATGCTGGCATCCCACATGAAAACAAATGGTACCATTACATCTTGCTTATACCTAGATGCACATAAAAGAGTTTGGATGTCCTGCATCCAGCTTGCATTCCTACCACAGCCATACCCATTCAGGTTGATAAACGGAATAAAGAGCAGAAAACTTCAGTGCGAGTGATTTTTAACTGGGAATTTAATTGAAATAAGAAAACAAACCTACACACTCCCTAAAACACAAGTGGATCTCGGTACTATATTCTATGCTATAGGAATTTATCAGGGTAACAGATAAAAATATCAATAATGAATCCAGAATGTAAGAGATATGACAGAATAAAAGTGTTTAGTTTTCCAAAGCCTGCAGCAAAAATCAGCTCAGGTTTTGCTATGTCAAAAAAATAAACCTCACTGCCTAAGTTTCATCTGAAATGCACCAAGAAAACATTTCAGAGTGAGATTACTGAAGTGTTAGGAAAGCATGAAAGACAGCAGAATGGGTACGTCTGTTGAAATACACTGAGTGAAGAGTCTGGCTTAAAAAGATCTGATTTGTGGAACTGTAAGCAGATATTTTTGTTGACTACCTTCTTGTACTTGTATGTAGATATTAAACCACAGTTCAACCACAAAAGATAATGAACAGTGCAGTGCATTAACAGCAGCATTTATCTTTCTTTTATGCTTGATCAATAAAAAAACCTTGGAAACCATTTATTAGCTCACTTCCTTTTTCAATTATTCTAGAAATTATGTTGAACTAGAAGTAAGGAGAACAGCAAAATGAACCACACTGTAATGTTCAACTCTGGCTTGTATTGCTTAAGGACTGCTAGCAATTAAGACAAATATCTTCTAAGACTAGAACTAAGACTGCATCATTCCAACAGAAGCACTCTAACTCAACAGCATCTTTTGCAAAAAAAAAAAAAAAGGAACACAGATGTGCAAGACTATACACTCCATTGCAAAGTTAAAATACTCAGATTATTTTCTCACAGAGGACATGCTACAGGTGCACTAAATGGACAGAGAAGGACCTGCAGAACAGTATGGCTGTTCTTCAAACAGTCCCTTTAATATGGCTCCCACTCACAGGGCTGAAAGTCTTCTTAGACCAAACCTCCTGTAAGTCTCCAAAGAGAAAATATAAGAAGCATGGAGTGCTAAATCTACCTGTTTTCCCTCAAAAAAACCACAGGTCCACACCCTTCATAAATTGCTGGGATTTAAAATTAATTTGCCTAGCATATGACATCATATGCTTTTTTACTTCCTCTCCCTACAACAAAATACTTTTCTTTCCCAGTCAAGCCAGAAAATTCCTGCAGTTAAAATGGGTAATAGCCCAAAAAGCAAATAATAAGAACAGAATTCAGAGCATGCATGATTGGAAGATACAGACATTTAAACTGTTACCAGTTACTAATAGGCATTATGAGAAAGTAACACCAATTTCAGCTGCATTATCAACCTGCTCTAAATTTTTGCAAAATCTCCAAACAACACTCCAACACTCTTCCCTGATGGTACTTTGAGTTTCTATGACGAGTTGGGTTTTGTACCTAATGACTATTGACACAGGTAACATTTATGCACAACAGCTGAAAGTCAAGACTCTGAAAGAAGATTTGGATTTCTGCGATCAAATGTAAAAGGTAAAGCAATAATAGGTAGGGCTTACCTTTTCTGCACTTGAGTATCAGAGCTGAGGGCCTGAACTTACTCCATCATTTCAGCTACCAGAAGAAAATCTATCACCTCCAAAAGACTCAACAAGATGTCTCCCAGCCAGCGAGAACTCAGAATTAAAGATAATTATCTAACATTCACCTGAAAAAAAAACACAAAAAAAAAACGTATTTACAGCATGATAACCTGATATGTTCATGCACTGGAAACCTTTGCCCTCTTCTACTTTGAATAAGTGTTTTAAATGATCCTGTTAATGGAAAGCTGCAAGATCCTTATCTCAACTTCACACTGGATGCACTTCTAGACAGCCAGGCTAGACTCTTCAGTCAGCCAAAGAAGTAAAGTGCATCTCTCTCCAGGGGGGCAATGCATCTCTAAGATTAATATCCAAGTCTCAAAAAGGTATCAGTTTGTCTCTGATGACTCTAAAAGGAGCCCTGGTGTCTGACAGACTGGACATCTAATTTCTAGATGACCTAGTTAGGGGAGACTGATCACGCCCCAGTGACTGAAGAGACATCATAGACATGCACAGCACAGGTTGTTCCATGGGAACTCTCCCCTGTAGTCTCTTCCATAATGGCATACAAATCCAAGCCTACTGCTAACTTTTCTTCCCTAGCCTTACAATGCTGCTTGATCCTATCATAGAAGTTGTACTGTGACAATTATAAGAACAATCATGATCAAGTTCAAATCTCTTTCACTAGGAATAGAAAAAAATAACACTGAAGCATCAGTGAGACACCTCATTTTTTACACAGTCTGGACACAAAGCAAAGTAGGCAAAGTGTTTTCTTCATTTCCCTTTCAAAGATAATGCTGTACTAATTACTACAAGCAGGGTTACTCTCCAAAATTCAGCAGCAATTAGCAGATTTGCTGTATGACCACTGACTGACTGCAGGCTGCATACAACTTGGGTTTTCTTCTAAAGACTGGAACAAGTTAAGGCAGAATTTGTAATGTGAGCTTCAACACATTAAAAAATACGTAAGTGGAGATTTGCATAGTCAAATATCAGCTGTTGGGCTCATTCTGCAGTCATTCAGCTTTGGAAAGACTTTTCACCTTTCAAGGGTACCCATTTTAGGGAGACACTGCAAGGTTGCAAACAGTGACTCCACATCCTTCTGTATGGCTTTCAGGAACCAGCATCTTTGATGTCAGGAAGGTACAGTAAGATATACTGAAGCACTAAAATATTCATTGTGGTACTTCAGCCAGCAAAATCCTTATCCACTTCATCCTGGAGTGTTCTACCTCTTCCCCTCAGCTCCTCTTGATGTAATTAAAGCTTTGTTTTGTAGCAGAAGTTTTTCAAGAACATGCAGCTTTAAATCATAAGTAGTGTAACAGCTAGAGTGTGTTCTGGAGGTATTTATTCACCAGTTGGAAATTTATTCACAAGTTGGAAATATTGCAAACACCACTGAAGGACTCCAGATCTTGTTTCAGGAAACAAGTCCTCACAGTTCAAATCATTAGCCTCCCCAGTGGCAACATGATTCAGATGTTTTGCTACGCAATAACAGTATCCACTGTAGTGGAGTAAAAATTACAGCATGTGTGCTAGCTGAAAAAAAACATTTCAGCAGTAATAGCCTTTCACCTAAGGAACAATTTGGACTTTTTTTGCTTTCTGCTCACCCATCCTTTCATGTCTATCTTTTTTTTATGTTGTGCTCATCTTGTCATTACATTGTCATATAATTATTTTGCTTTTTTCAGTTCAAAAGCAGAACAAGCTTAAATGGCTATCTATATCTAAAATCTTCAATCACTGAAAAGATTTAAATACCTATTGCATGACTCAGTCCTAATACTTCAAGCAGAATCTAAACTATTCATTTTTTATGTAGAAAGATTATTTCTCTGACCAGTATCACTCTGATCAGAGCTCTCAGTGGAACCTCCAGGGCTTTGAACAATCTGGTCTGGTGGAAGGTGCCTCTATCCATGGCAGGAAAGTTGGAATTAGATGATCTTCAAGATCTCTTCCAACTCAAACTGTTCTATGTTTCTGTCTTTTTTTTCACCGAGGGAGTACAGGAAATGAATGCTCTGTGAAAAACATGTAAAATGAAGGTAGTTTTTAAACTTGAAGCCAGTGTTTGCTTGGAATAATTCAGCTCTTTCGCTTCTTGCATAGCTTCATGTAATGAAACTGCAAACACCGCTTGGGAATGTGACCAAAGTAATGCCTGT
This sequence comes from Chaetura pelagica, assembly GCF_000747805.2. Taxonomy (NCBI): domain Eukaryota; kingdom Metazoa; phylum Chordata; class Aves; order Apodiformes; family Apodidae; genus Chaetura; species Chaetura pelagica. The sequence goes on along the minus strand of NW_009954614.1, from coordinate 2,125,891 downwards.
TTATCAGGTATTGTTACATTTTTCCATGCCTGTTTGTTGTTTTTTTTTTTTCGTTTTTTTTTAATAAAGAAACTGCTTTTAAAATTGGGGGGTAGATACTGCACACCCTCACTTTCTGTGTAGCAAAGATTAATACAGTAATGATAATGCAGAATTTTCAAAAAAATAAACAAGAATTTTAGTTATGGACTCTTAAGAGGCTGGTTTAGAAATCCAGGCCAATAGACAGAAAGGGATTAGGGAGGGCAATGAAGCAGGTGTGATATGCTTCTCCTGTGGCACCTGATGTTGAAGTATGTATTGAATTTCTTCATGCCCAAGACTCCCAATGTAGCCTGCGATTGCTGGAAGGCATTTTCCTGATCCTTTCTAGAAGGTTTCCACTACCTGCAACATGCAGGTGGGCTGGGGGCTCATGCTATCACCTTGAATGCTTTGCAGAGTGCTGGTGAGCGGGAATACTCAGTGAGTGCTCAGGCACTTACTGTGTCTTAGGCTCACAGGTTAGAAAAGGCTATGATTTTGGCTAAGGAATGCCTTGCTATTTTCCTAACTTAACTCATATTCAAATCATATTAAATATTAAAAACAACAACAACAACAACAAAAAAAACCGCCACAACAAAAAAACCCACAAGATTTTATTAATATTTTTTTAAAAGACAGTAGTGAATTATAACAGGCAGTTTCCTTTCATTCCCTCATTTACATTTGACTTATTGATGTTAATATTATGTCAAAAAATATATTTTTTTGCCTGTTTTCCTCACAACAAGGTGGCAGTCAGGAATTCAGGCTTTGTCTATATTTTCTTTCTTCTTAATACAGTGTATTAGCTATCAGGCAAACTCCCTTTTCTCTTTTTTTTTTTTTTAATTTTATTATTAAGAGTGGGGACGAAGGGAGGGGAGGGGAAAGAGGAAGCTGTCTTAACCCTTTCTTAAGGAGAAAACAATCAGACCAACACGAGCAGAATAATTTGTTGATACAAAGATGTTAAAAATGAAATTGACTCAGTGAGATCACAGTGAAAAAAAATCAGATAGGATTGCTAGGAATTTTATAATGGCCCTACTCTATATAGTGAGCCAAAATTTATCTGAATTTCACAAATCTACATCTCTAGGAAATTTAAGGAGTAGTAACATTTCAAATTGCTGGAAGTGCTGCAAAATCACAAATCAAACCACTTGCAATTCTCCAGTCCCTAATGCATCCATCAAATACGGACTGAAGGATGATTGGCTTTAAACTGTCTGACAAAGCACTACAAACAGTAATATTGGAAAGATTTATACTTATCTGCTGTGCTAATGAAAAATTAAATTAACTTCAGACCTTAAAATTACAACTCCAGACTTTTAAAATATCTTATCCCAACATGGTTGATATGTCATTGTTTTACAAATTTGGCTCTATTAATCCTTACAATCTTTTCAAATTCACAGTTTAAAAGCATGTCATCCAAGCATTTTGCAGTAGTCTGACGACTGCAGAAGTTCATTTCAGGAGAAATCTTTATATAATGGCCTTGTCACTAGTTACACAGGTGGAAAAAAAAAGTCTGAAAGCCTTATTTCTAGCTGTGTCTTTCTATAATGAGAATTACAGCAGATGATTATGCATAGACCTAGCAGTACATTGCTACACCGAGCAACTCAAAGAAGATCATTTAAGTGGCAGTACAATATCTGTCCATGGCAACATATACAAGGACAACAGTCACTAAAACTGATGAATGCTAAAAACAGAAGATGAACTCATAGATAAGATTTTCCTCACACAGATAGACTAAGATGCAGAAACAATGTTTCATCCCCAAAGAGCAAAGCTTTCTACTTCATTTTAAAGTACAGTACTTGGGATTCATGAAGGTATCATAAATCAAGATTGTTGCATTTCAACAACTATCCAACCTTATCAAAGCTTTCTTGCTACTATTTCCTCTAGAACTCTATTGGCAAGAATTTGAGGGGGGGAACAGAAGTCTGGAATAAGCCATAGGTGACCAACTGGAAATATAGTCCAGAAGAGGGCAAGTCAAAAGCATTTCTAGCCCAAGCCATAGGATTTCCATCCATGTAGATGACCGACCACAATGCTCTCAGAACTACAGCTGAGATCTGGTTCTTTCTTCCTCCTGTTGGTACAGGCTTCTCAGACAACCAATCCTCCCTGTCACCTCGTAGCTTTGAGCTTATGAGTAACTCCCAAGTGGTGCATCACAGGAGATGGAATTACACTGCAATCCAGTCTTTAACGAATGAGAATTCAGTGTATACAGCTCCCTGAGGTATTACAGTGTTGGGTTTTGGTCAAACTACCATGTGCTGGTTTTAACCAGAAGGGTTTGGAACTTCATTTTCCAATTAGGAGATTATATAAAAATATTCAGTTAAAAAAATATCCCCCAGTTCTTAGGAGAGTGACATATGAACTCCCTTTTGATTGCAGGCAAGATTACATGGTCAATCTAGTGATGTAAACTCACTGCATGACAGGAAAAAAAAATACCCCAAACAGCCACATAGATAATTTGCTAAACTCCTGCTACTCCATATACAGTTTTTCTGCAGTGTTACAGCATGGAGTCCTGTTGGCAATTTTAGGCCTTTCTTCCTAAGGCAGCATACTTATTAGTCTGTGCTCTGTCATTTTGATCTGGATCAATAAGCTCCATTTTGTCCCTTGCTCTCTGAACATAGGTTCTCCACAAGTCATGGTGATGTTTTGCCTCCCCTTGGCAAGTAATTTTCCAGAGCACAACAGCTTGCTGCAAAGTAGACCCTGCAGCAAAGAGATATTTTTTGCTGTTGTGCAAGATGAAAAGCTTGCTTCATAGTTTAAATATATTAATCATAGATTTATTTAAAGGATTAGTAAATCCCTGAGTTGCTGTTGGGAGGGATGGGGGTGGGAGGGAAGTGGTGTTAAGAAAACTAGGATCTCCTTCTTGCTCAACTAAAATACTGTTAATTCACTTTTCTCCTATAAATCTTGTAACTACTACTAGAAAGCAAGATGTAGTTTGTAATGAAGTCTGCTAATTTGATAATAAAAGCCCTCCCACATACTGGCTATTTTACACATAATAGCCAGTACACTCTGTGACAAAGAGAAGAGGAGCCTGAGCTGTGTCACGAGTTTGAGAGATGCAAATACCAAGTACATTAAATCAACACAGGAGTGAAGCATAAATCAACTGCCAGGCAAGGCAAGGCAGGAGCCAAACAGAGTCCCAAGGCACTCCCTAAGCCAGTTCTGTAGGATGGGACCTGGCCAGAATGTCACCTACACTTCATTAAGGGAAGATAGGTCTTCTCCCTCCAGCATTTCTCATCTCGCTTCTCTCAGGACAACACATATTATCATTTAGAAGATACTCAGTCACCTGCTCATTTAAGCTGCACTAAGAAAAGTTTAGACGAATGCAGAGTTTAACCAATATTTTTAGGAAGTTGGGTAAAATGTAGCAGCAATAAATCCCAGGGCAAAGCCTAGAGCTAACCAGCTCTGGGCACTGTGTCAAAGGACAGACTTCCATACAGATCTGGGGAACAGCTTTCTCCCTCTCTGAAGTGAAAGGACTAACACGGTCTTTTTCTCTGTGCACCACACTGGCTGCACTAGAGAGCAAGAGCCATATATCTTCAAGAAGAGCCTGCTCAGCAGTCTTAAGATGGAACCGGTGGAGACAGAGCCATGACTGGCTTCGAGCCACACTAGCAGCGACAAGAGAGCAGAAAATAGAAACAGCTGCTGACTCAGCACTGCTCTCAGTGATGCTTCACATAGATGTCTTCAACCAACACTTCAGTAGCTGCTAAGTGACCACAGCATATACCACTATCAGACCATATTATCTGTACTGGCAGAATTACCACTACTAGACTATACTGTCCATGCTGGCAGATTTACCTAGGAGGAGCAGCATGTCATAATATAAAAACACAACTTAAAAATACAATGCTTTTTAATACTGTTTTAAGGCAGTTATGAAGCAAAATACAGTTCTGAAACTGATGTTAAGCACCAGAAAAAACAACTTTTAGTAGTGATACTACAGAAATGCACATATAAAATGGCAAAAAAAAAAATTTCTTAAGGTACTTGAAAATTAAGTGCTATGGTGTGCAAGTATTCTACAAGGCTTCTATTGCCATAGTCAAACACAATCTTTGAATGACGGTCATCAGCTTTCTGATATTTCTTCAATTTGACTAAAGGACTGTGTCCTGAAGCAAGCTGTTCATAATAGGTATCTTTGCCTTTCTGAACCTTTTAGAGACCATCAATGAATTTAAAGATGGTTGGGTGGCACATTGCCAATTCAGCATGGAGGCAACAGAGCAGCTTCTGAATGGTTATTTGTCTGATCCTGAGCTCCATGTTCTCTCAGACAGATTCCACATGGGTGGTGGAAACAGAGGAGGTTGTCTAATGTGTCCTCTCGTACCCAAACAGTTACAAAAATATCAAAACACAGGGCAGAGATGCCTATTATGGACATCTGGAATTCATGTAGCATAATTTTTAAAAATATTGGGGTTTAAGTGCCTTAAAACAGTACTGAAAAACATTAACCAGGGAGGAGCAGCATATCCCTGTGTCATCTGCCAATCCACAGAGAGTTATTCCCACAGAGGGCTGTCCTGGCAGCAAGTTGTCCTAAACCTGAGCCTGACATAGAAACCACGTTCTCCACAGTCTAGGCTAAGTCAGCCACCAAAGATGTGGCTTCAGCTACCAGAACCAGTGTACAGGAAGCATGCCCTTTATAGTGCATAAAGACATACCTCACAGAGGTAACATACATGACAAATACGTCATGAGATCAAAGAGACCACTCACTGCCCCAGTGTGCATCTTTAGGGGCTGATACTAACCAGATGGGGACAACTACTGCAAAAGTGCAGTACTTTACTTCTCCTCCACGACAACTTTCACAATTTCAACCATTGAGGTGAACAAGGCACCACACTTTTCCTGCATTCAGTGTCAGTGTCACACAGCACATTTCTAGTATTGGTTAAATCCCAGCTTCAGTCATGACATACATACAGAAGAGAAGTACAGACCTGCATGAGAAGGACACCAGCAAACCCATGGAGCTATATGAGAACATTCACACATACTGCAACTCACTTTGCTTACTCTTTTAAAAAGGTACTCCCAAACTGTAAGCAGAAATACTAACAGTAGGAGGCTTTGGATGGCTGTGGAGAGGAAATACATTCTGCTTTTTTTTTCCCTCCCCAGAAGAGTCAACTGCATTTGTCATAACAAACTAGAAGGATCAAAGTACCTCTCCAAATAAAGCTGAGTTACAATCAGAGGCCTGTTACATCACCACTTTAATCAGAAAACGTGGGTCACTAAATGACCAGATAGCTTCTTAGATAACAAGTGAAAGCCAAGATAATGTTTATAATGAAAATTCATTCTAATTGCTCGTGCTTTGAAGAGCCTTGGTGGATGATTTGAATGTGATTAAAAATTTAAAAGAATTGAACCTCCTCTTCTGCAAAAGAGTCCCTGTGGTTGCTTAAGCAAAAGGGAAGATGGCATCATCTCTTCTAGCAACATTTGTGTTTGGGCAATATCTTGCAACAGCTAACACCACATTTCTGTGGTCACACAGAATTTCTGGCCAGTACCATTTTCAAGTTTTGTTTTTCTCATTGCCTGAAAGCATGACAAGACCATGCAGAGAGTACATCATTAGGAATAGGAGCATGGGGCATGTAAGAGTATTTTCAGTTTCATACCTCTTCTAATAAATTAATAGTTGACAAGTTATAAGAGCTTTTCACATATGGATACTTGTTGACTTGAATTCAAATAGGTACTTGTTCTGTATTATTGTTGTAGATCAGCCACATCTACCACTTTTCAGCCTTTGAGTGTCACAAAAACTTCACATATTTTAAATATAGGGGAAGTTTTCCATGTTTAACTATATAGCAAGTTTGTAATAAGAAAGTCCATTTTCATAGAATGCCAGGTTGGAAGGGCAACCTCAAGGATCATCTGGTCCATATATTCCCTGTTTTTTAAATGTACAAATTAAACTTAACATGTAACAGCTACTTGTAGTAGCAAGCATTGCCATCAACACAACAAAAGCACTAAGGAAATGGCTCTGTTGGATGTCTTGGGACACAGTTATGCTCTCCCAGCCAGTGACACCAGCAGTGGGACAAAGCAAAACCATGCTCTTCCATGTTTACTTCCACCATGTGGATTCTCCGTAAGGATCTTGGTCAGTGACTGCAGCCAAGTTGTACAGACTTCAATAAAAAAGGCACCAGCACAAATGTGGAGCCCCAGTTAATCAGGCTTAGAAAGTTGCTGTGACACAAATATCGCCTCTCAAAACCTGCCTTCACTTTATTCCAGTACATTTCCTCTCATTACATAGCCTTGCAAGTTGCATTTGCTCATTTACATGTACTCTGCTAAGGCTTGCTATCCCATGTCACCTAGAAGGGAACTAATTCACACCAAGGGTCTGATGAGAGTGGTTCTCACCCTTGTCAGGAGCATCTGGAAACCAGTATGCACTCAGAAACCCCACAGCCTCACACATTCTTCGACAGAGGTGGCTGGTACTAGAGACTTCAGACTACAACTGCCCTTCTCCTGAGGTTGAACAGTCACCTTTTCCACTCCCTCATGTATAACAGCCCCAGTGATGGACACACGCTGTATCACAGACAAGGTAATAGGCTCTACTGCAGGACAGTGCCACATTGCAAAAGCAATGCTGCTGTCCTCTCTAGTCGCACCCTTTATATTTTAAACAAATATGAAAAATAGCACAGTACTTGGAAGGCAAGTATGCTTGCAAAATAAAGCATTCACCGATATTTACACATTCCAATATTTATTATTCTTGAATATTGATAACAATCTGGATCAACACACTCAAGTGTACATCTTGAAGTATCAAGATCTCTACTAACATTCATCCTGCAAGCAAGATTTAATATTAAAAAATAGGCTTGATGATTTTTTTTATTGTGAGAGTTCAGACCTCAGTTCGCTTTTATTTATTATTTTTTCTTCTTTTACAACTTCACAACTATGCTGCTCTTATATTTTACAAGTGAATCAAGAAAACAGTGCCAAAACCAGGCATACACGGAAAGTCTTTTTATTGCTCTTAAATCAGAACTTCTCCAAATTCTACAAATGAGAACTTCAGAGAGTTTCCCCAATTGCAGATTTTGGAATGAACATCTCAACTTTTGGATTCTACATCCATCATTTAAGCCTTCAGATTTTTCCAATTATTAGTGTGAGATCTACAAGTAAAATATTTTCCCTGGTGTTAAATATTAAATTATTTACACTGAAATTGATAGATGAACTCCTACTCATTTCAGTGGAATCTGAATATAGACAAGGATATGCATTATTAGTCTGATTACAGACAGTGTAATTGAGCTAATGAATTTGATGACTTGAGACTGAAGAGTACGGATTGAGGCATGTGCTGTTGACAAATGTAGAAAAACATGACAGTTTCAAGGAAAATATTGCATAGAGAATGCAATGCTATAAAGGAAGTTTAATTAGATGTACCATATTTTTTCTATTTTGAAAAGCAGTCACTAGAAAAAAATCCAAATGGCTGATTAGAGGTAAAGAAATTTTTTCACTCTCTTCACTGAGATGGAAATAAATCATTTGCATACAAGCAAAACAGTAAACACTACTAGGAGAAAAGGTGGCACAATAAACTGGTAGTAAACAAAGCATTTCTTGTTTCAGACGTAGTAACTAATCTTGGAAAAGTCACCAGACGTCTCCAAGGTCCTCCAAACCAGGCATCTCTGTTGGCTTGAAATAAAATCCATTGAAGCAAATATTTTCCATATTGTTTCATTACTAACAATTAGCTCAAATTTTGACAGTCACCAAGTCCAAAGTTCATCTCTCCAAGCCTTCGAACAATGCACAGAGTAGCATGTATAATACTTGTCACACAGCAGTATCTATTTTTTAAAAGCTTGAGGTATAGAAATACCATTTGAATGGTCTCCCTAAACAAATATTAGAACTTAATTCCTTCTCAAAAGGCAAAATATAACCATAAAGAACATCTCTGGGAACAAAAAAAAAGGACCAAGTCCAAATTATTCTTGCAACTAGCATCCAAACATTGCAAACACACCTACTGTATTTTGATGCTACGGATGATCTTGTTTAAGAGAAAAGACTTTAAATCTTCTACTTGAAATGGAAAGAAGGTTCTGGTTCTCCATCTCAGAAAATTTCATATAGGTTTACCTCACACAAGAACTCCATCCTCCCTCCATATTACTCAATAATTATTTCAGATCTTTCAGTAATATAATTATAAACTGAAGATTGTAACAGAGGCATAAATTGATCTTTAATCTTATAATCCATGTTCTAATTCAACATTCATAAACAACGTATTTCAAGAAGTAAAAAGAACTCTTCTTTCTATCCTTGGAATATTAGTATTCCTTATCACTCTTAAAAAATTAATACACTAAAACCATTCCAAGTCTTTTTAATCCCCTTAGAAAATCTTTTTCACCAACATTTTATCTTATTATGCTGAATATGTTAAACAGACATCTGTATGTCTTTATAAAGCAAAAAGGATACATAGGTATGTGTAAAAGCAGCTCAGTGGACTCATATTGGTGAGGCTTTAGATCCTCTGGACACACATCCAAATACAACAAAGTTGTTTATCGCTATTTGCAGTGAGGGGAGGGTAAATGTACATAATCAGACACATTGAAGGCACATTGATGATCTATGATGTTTGAACCATATACTCACCTCATGACAACGCTCTAGAAGTTTTTTCACTGTAACCAGAATCAACGGGGAGCTCTGCACATAATTATTGGTGCTTCACAGACAGCAGAAGTAATGGCCAACGGCTTTCAGGTGTATAACATAATGACTGAATATGCCAAAAGAAAATAACACCTCATCTTGCTTTCTGTCTTGTGAAAACTTCTTCAATCTCATTTCACTATTTGGGTATATTTTGCTCCCAGCTATTTATTTATTTATTTATTTTAATCTTACAAAGTTTTCTAGGAGTATCTGTGGCTGAGATTAGCACCACACACAGCAGACAAGAACCACAGTTCACAGCACAGGCTGCTCCCTGTGCAATGAGCAAGATGTTTCTTGTCATACTTAATTCACAAAGCAAATGAAACATGTCAGAGTCAGTAAATGTTGTGAAAGCTCACAATGGAGAAAGGGACTCTTGGAGCTCAATCAGCACGTGGAAAACAGCAAGGTAATAATGGCCTCACAAATTACTAGCAGGCTGAGCTTTAAAGAGTTTTTTGACTGTCTCAGAGTTGTACTCAATATACCAAGGTGAGGCTTTAAACTTTTGGAGAATACTGAAAGAGCATAGGTTCTTGGCAAGGTATCTCATCAGAAGAAAAAAAAATTTCTTCTCCATAAAAAAGCAGTCAAATTCTACCAAAGTGCAGAAGTCAGATAATTTCTAACTGGAGCGCTGCAGTAATAGAGTAGAAGAATGTGTGCATTTCTTTGTGAGGTAGAAATGTTTTGTACTGATACTACTGCAGCATTGTTCAGTGTGTTCTGTGTCAAGCATGAAAACTTGCAAAGGTACGAATGCAGTGCTTTTATTGCTCTTCATGGAGGTTTAAATTTATCAGAATTTAAAAATCTGGCATAATAATCTCTTGCTTTATAGCATTGCTAACACTTCTTAAACATCACTTAAATAACTGTTCATTTTAGTTCCAGAGCTGGCTTAGACAGAAACCAAAACATTTTGTTGCAAATGCCAAATAGAAATGGATAGTCTCTGCTACTTTCCCACCATTTTACCTTTTGGTTCTTCTCATGAAGAGGAGGTGGCTTATGTCAACAGGCTTGGTAACTAGCCAGTTCTCTCTAATAAATCATTATTTCCTGGGAATTACAGGATCATTCATAATAAATTGCATGGTCTCATCATTACTGTAACTGCAATTCTTTCTCTCCTTCCTTCACAACAGTCTTTTAATAATGGGCTGTGGGCTCTCATTTGAGCAAGACAGAGTAAAAGAAAGAATCAAAAAGGAAACCTAAATTACTAATGAAATGTGGGGGACAAGGAAGCGAAAGTAGCTAGTTTATACTAGCATGCTAAGAGAGAATATTCAACATTTTGCAACTTTGGAGGACAGTTACCTTGTGCTCAAGGTTGGAGGTTTTGTTTATTATTCTACGGATATTTTTAAAAACAAGAAAATTCTTTCTCTAGGAAGAGTTAGAGACAATTTTCACAGTTAGAGACACTATCACAAAACGTCAGTACCCCAGGAAACTCATGATAAAAAAATATATAAATCAAACCAAATTCATATCTAAAACCAACACACCCTAGATATGCAAACACACAAAAACAATTAATCCAATTTGGCCAGTAGCAACACTTACTAAAATGCTTAATCTACAGTCTCAAATTGGATTTTAGAAAAGAAGTCTTTCTTTTCTTGTCACTTGCTACTTCTCTGGCCAATCAGTAGGCTCTGACTATGCACTGCTCAAGAGCTAGAAATACATGTGATACTTTAAAAAGAACTTTTAATTAATTGGTCATTGATAGTACTTCAACACAGCATCCAAAGCAATGTGTACCCATTCATGTTGCTGCTCACTGTAGAGCTAAACCAAAATCTTCTTTAGTTATTATGCCTGGCTCGTTTCTTCTTCTCTCTCACTTCTTTTTCTTTTTTTTTTTTTAAGTAGAGAACTGCTTTAAATCTGAGCTAGTACAGCCAGTTCAAGTTACACACCAGAATTGAATTCTACACTTTACTAACCTTGTCTTTTGTCGCAAGCCCATCAACAAAGTGATTGAAGTAGCTCTCCCATTACTTTGTCCTTCTAAGTACATGGATGTAGAATTCAACAATAGGTTTGCTGACAATTAATTCATTGCATCAAGAATCATCAAAAACCACAGCCTTAACAGCCTTCTCCTTGACACAGTTGGTAACAATAGTATTAGATACGACTGTACCACTCTTGGTAAGATCGGCATGTAAGTGTAACTCACAGTGAAAGAATACCAGCTGTAAAAAGACTTCACCATAACATTTTTAAAATAATTTTGTCACAGTTTGACTCAGGATCTGCAATTGAACCATCAACAACAACGCTCTTGATCGCCTCCCCCTCCCACCCAGGCAGGGAAGCAGAGGGAGAATGAAGGAGATTCCAGAATCCCATGGAGAGGAGTGGACATATGGACAGCAAAATTGACCAAAGTATTCCATTGCATATAGCTACATAAGCTCAGTGTAAGGTCAGGGATCATGGAAGTCAAGCCCCTTCCTGCTGCTTCTTTCCTTCTCTTCCATCCATGGCTGCCATCCATGGCAGACTCCATCTATCCATCACCATTGATCCCCAGGCTCATGCATTCCTGACACAACTCTCCCCTCAGCCCCTGTCTGCTCTGCTGGGAGTTGCTGAGGGTGGGGGGAGGTGATAGGGGTTTTGGACATTCCTGAACACATTTGTATATAATTGTATATATTTTATCATTAGTATATAGTGAAAGCTGTCTGGTTTAGTTTTCAGTTCTGGAAATCTCCTTCATTCTCCCTCTGCTTCCCTGCCTGGGTGGGAGGCTGAGTTACACAGCAAAATTGGCCAGAGATATTCATTCCATATATCTACATAAGCTCACAGAAAGATCAGAGATCACAGAAGACAACTTCCTTCCTGCTGCTTCTTCCCTTCTCTTCCATCCATGGCCAGTGTCTGGGAAAGACTCCCTCCACCCATCACCGTTGACCCCCAGGCTCGAGCTCTCCTGACCCTCATCACTCTGCGCTCTCTCACCAGCAGCAGTTTGGAACTTTTTGGGACTGTTCGCAGCTAAGGAGAGTGCTGTGGGAGTTGCTGGGGGTGAGGGAAGGCAATGGGGGTTCTGTACATCTCCTGAACACATTTGTATATAATTGTATACATTTTCTTATATCATTAGTGTTTAATTAAAGCTGTGTAGTTTAGTTTTCAATCCAGCCAAGTCTCTCTCTTTTTCTCTCTCTCGTTCCCATTGTTGTCCAACCTGAGTCAAACGGTGACATACACAAAGCCAAACCCAACATTTTTATTCATGCAAATTAGGCTGCAGTCACCAAGTGTCAGAAAACCAGCTCTATCAACATCAAATAGTAAATCCTAGGTTCTTATCATTAAGGACTTGTTAGCATCATCATTTCACACATACAGACAGCTGGTGGAGAGAGAAATGCTCTAAAAATCATTTTTTAAATGTCCTATCAAATAGGAAGGCAGCTAAAAAATATTATATTTATATTGGAATTGAAAGTCCAAACAGTTTCAGTAAATTATCTCCAAAAGAGCTGAGGCATTAAATGTCCATGTTTTAGAATCTTGCAGTATCACAACAGGGACTATATGGTTTATTCAGATGTGTGATATTTCAGCACATGCTACATGCAACAGCATTAGTGTTCTACAGGCATCTTTTTAAATTTCCACTAAGAATACCTATGCCATTGTATTTCAACATAAAATCCATTAAAGCTACTATATTGTGCACAGGAATTGATGAACAGCAAAATTTTGAGTGAATCTAGCCAATCACACATATAAACACATCTGATTTTATAGGAAAGCTTGGTGGGGTATAAGAGGGTGGAATAAAGCAAGGTACTTTTTCATATAGCTATGAATCCTTTAAATTAATTGGAATTACAACAACCATAACAAATCCAGGGCTACCCTGTGATTTCACAGCAGCCTCCTACTGTAAATGTCAGTCTCAAAATACTTATCTAAGCTACCATTAACTAAAGCTTGTAAAATTGCTGTTCAATCTTTCTCAAAAAGAAGTGATAGACTGATTTCATATCAGTACAAAAATAAATATTAATATGAACCATAGTGTTCCACAGCTTAAGTCACAATCTGAACTTTGAGGAATCTGAGACCTCAAGATTTCAGGGCTGGAAGAAACAATTCTCTAGTTAAACAGGAAAAAAAAAAAAAAAAAAAAAAAAAAAAAAAGAAACCAAACCAAAAACAAAACACCAAAAAAACCCCCAACAAACAAAGTTTGTTGACCTTGAACTGCTTTGGCTTCCAGAAGCTTGTTTATTTTTTAAGCATAATTATGTATCTTTCCCCATTTTTACAAAGCTGCTTATCCACCTACTGTATTTCCATGAATGTACAGATTCCTATTTCACTGAAAGTGTAGACTTGAGGCAAACTATAAAAACATCTATCTTTGCTTGTCCTCCTGAAAACCTGCTTGTGAAACATGCAGTTGTTGAAATGGGCAGTATACAATGGAGAGACACAGCAGCGCTTCTTGAATCACAAGAATCAGTATTTCATAACACACCAAGAAGTATTTCAGAATTTTCCCCATCTCCAGTATTGGTACTGCCTACAAACAAAGTCTTTGTCCTTAAGCTAATGAGATACATTACTAACATCAGACCCTCAAGAAGTTGTGACCTTTGGATATTCTGAGGAAAACACCAAAAGCTTTTGCAAAGACCTGCATTTATTTGGTTACAGAATTAAGGATGCCAGCCCGTATCACAGCTGACGCATGAAGAAGTACCAGCTGCTCTTTAAGCCACTGTGACCATGCTTTGATTTAAAAAATGGATTGCAATTTCTCAAACTTCTCTGTACAGCAATTTTATGAAGGCAGTGTGATTTAATTCCTGGTTTAGAAGCAGATACATCTCTTCATGATAGATTTCAAGTCTAGACACCCAAGACAGATTAGGTTTTTCACAGCTAAACCAACAGCTTCTTGTTGAATCTATAGCTGAGTATGTCTTCATGTAAGTGTGTACCTGGACGTGCACACACATTGGAAGGTATTTAGGAAGTTCAGAGAAATCATGTTGCTGTGTGTAGAGCCCACTGCATGAGACACAAAGTGAAAGGCTCCTCTGGGCTAGTCAAGGCACCACAGATATATCAGAACTGGGATGGTACACTAGATATAGACAGGAACATGTGAGTGAACAGCACAAAGAATTAACTGGTTACAACAACATCTAGAGGCAAAGTTCAGCCACAAAACTGACATAATTAATTCAGCAATTTGTTTATAAAAAATATTTGGGAGATTGTTTTTCACGGCTGTCGAGCATATTAAAAAGCTACCAAAAAAACTATTCTGTCTGCTGGCATACATTCTGAGCTTGTTTAAAACCCCATTTATAGAGCTCTCTCCTTACTCATTGATTAAATTGGCCATTGCACTGAAACTTCTCTCCCCATTCCTAGTTTCCTTACAGAGGACCAGGGAATGAGGTTGTTGCTCACTCATCACCTCACTCACTTGCAAACAGCCTAAGTACTTGCACAGCCCAACACAGTGGGCATTGCTCCCTCTACTACAGACCATAGGAAAAACGTGGTGTCCCCAGAAACAGAATGCTTCAAGTTTTCAGTGACTGGTTATTAATTATTCCAAAATAGTAACTCAAGCTTTGAAGCTTCATAACAGCACAAAACTGATCATACTGCTCAAGCCATGAGCAAGAAGGACGCTCACCATTAATCTACTGTGCTATTTTGGGGTTGCATCTTTCAGCAACCTAATGTAAAGTATTCAAGCATTGCATGTGCACTAGCATATTTGCATTATACCTTTAAAAGTATCAATGAACTTATTTAATAAATACTTTTCATTTGGATCACATATCCGAAAATATTATTTATGAGGCTCCAGATTCCAAGACTTCCTAGAACCTTCCTCCACCTCTTCCACCAAGAACAACCTCAGCTGGATTTGGGTCTTTCAAATGCATGTAGAAGTACCACTCCAGAAAATCACATACTAAGGGCAATCTCTCTAGGCAGTCCATTAAAACAAATACTTGCCTAGAGTGACCAATAGTCGGAGTTTTTTCACAGTTTACAAAGAAACAAGGGTCAAATCCCCATATTATTTTATGTAGTTGGAATATTTGTATGAGGCGCACTGAACAGGATTAGATGCAAGTCTGAGATAAAGGAAGAAGGAAGGACTCTATATGACACTCCCCTGTTCTGCATTCAGCACTTGTGCAGTTTGCCAACATGCATTAGGAGAATGTGCAACAGGCTTCACTGACCCCTAACAAAATCTCAACAGAACAGGGACTGTCTATTTCTTACCACGGAGGGTTCTCTATTCCTCATTATGACTAGAAATTCCATTCAGGAATCAAGAGGGGTTTTTTCCCCCCTAATTAAGTCTTGTCTGAACTGGCACCCTTCTAAGGCAGAAATCCACTGCAAGTCCACTGTCACCACTATTTTGAAACATCTTCACATAGCCAGCAGAACTCAGTAAAAGAAAGAGGTCACTGTGATATTACTGCTGCTCGCTAAGTTTTCGCAGCTGGAAGAAAACTCAGTGATCATATCTATAACTGATATTTTCCATACATTAAGAAAGAATTTATTTCCATGCAAGAACTCACTTCTGTAACACAAAAAAAACCCCGTGTTCTCCATAATTCATTCTAGACATTTTAAAAAATATATATATTAAATCAGTGTTTTCTCCTTTTTGTCATTCTCCCTAGCACTCAGTTAAACCAGGTTTCACAGCACTGCACCTTTTAAGTCTGTTTTACAAGTGACTGAATGCTACAGCCATGAGCAAAATGCTGCCTGCAGTATTTATGCTTATTTGTCACAGCCTGAAATTGGGCTGGGACACTGAAAGCCTTTCAGAGCTTGTGCAAATCCTCCCTTCAGATTGTCTACAACCTGCTGATGCCTATTCAGGAGCACACCATAAAATATTATTAATGCAATAAATCTGTCTTCAATTACTATGAGCTTCACCATCTCCTCACACT
>NW_009954614.1:2090489-2109949 GCF_000747805.2 Chaetura pelagica | reverse complement strand
ACTCTTTCATACCTTTTCAATTGTTGTTTCCTCCCACTGCTAACCCAAAGCTATTTTTTTAATAATAAAACAGGCAGACTGAAAGTGCATGATGCTGAGATACCTCTGTGATGTCCTCACCTGTGGTGCTGTGAAACCGAGTTCAGACTATCACTGAAAGACAAAAGAGGCTAGATTAAGAACAGGAGTGACAACTATTTGCTGTAAATGGATTATACAAATACCAGCTGGAAGCTAAAACAGATTTTATAGTTACCAATTTTCAAGATACAAGTAGCAAAAATCTACAAAATGTTGCCATCCATAACAGAAATCTTCCTTCCTGACACCAACCTTGTGGCACCCACACAGCAACACTACTGTTACTCAAGTTTATAGTCTGAATTATTTCTATTTAAGGCTCCAAGTCTCCACTCTACAAGCATCTATTTTACCTCTTTTTCCTACTGCTTTTTCTCTTTTTATTCAAGAAACTTCTTAAACTCAAGAGAAAGAAGCAGTTAAATTTTTTTTGCCATCATTTCCTTTCCCATATAGTAGGCAGAGACATTTTTGCTAGAAATATCTATTTTCTAAAGTAAGAAAAATGTCAAATTCCCCTGGAGTGCACTATTTCTTTGCTGAATCATAAATATCCATTTATTAAATGGCATTTGTGTCACTGAAGGAAGATTTCCCTCCTTCTGAAGCAGCTAGATATGTAGTGTACTGCAAGCCATATTTTGTGATTACTACATAAAAATAGAAAAAACACATCCCAATATGTATTGCCTTTCCCCAGGTAACTTTCAAATTGCAGCCAACTAATTCAGAGAGACTGGGGACAAAGCAGAAGTGCTTATTCAGCAAGCAAGATAGTTCACAAGTTGAAGGGATTGTGTGCATTCATAAGTGAGAATTTTGGTCTCAGAAGAGGTTGACTACATTTTAGCAGTGTGTTACTTCTGCAAATACCACCCTTGATATTGCAGGTCTCTGCATGATTCTAGAAGAATCACACACATTGTGAAAGAGTAAAAATCAAACATAAATGTTTTGCCATACACCAGCATCTGCAATCTTTCTACAGACAAAGCCCTGGTGACTGGCACTCACCAACCCTTCTGAGGTAGCAGAGATGGGCACATGTTCTTGCTCAAATACTGTCTCACGTTGCAAGAACACAGAAAAAGAAAGGATTTCACAAAACAAAAACAAAACAAAACAAAACAAAACACCCAGAAAAACCACAACAACCCAAACCAAAACCCTCAGATCTCATCGACAAGGCAACCAAGAACACCACTTTTTTTTTTTTCCCCAGGAGAACAACTACATCAAAGGAATCTTTCCTGTCAACAGTGTTCCCCAAGGCGTCATCCTTGACCCATCTGAAGCATTTTTTAGTCTCCCTCCTCAGGACTGTGCTATGGCAGCAAACAACATACTCGATCACAGCTTGAGGTTCACTGAGGCTTTTGTCCTAGGAAACACAGCACAATTGTCATCCACAAGAAAACAGCACACTGCCTGCTTTTTGCTTTATCTGCAACCAAAGTAATCCTACCTCTTCAGAATGACTGTTTTAACTGTTTCTGCATCACAAAGCTAAACCTTAGCCATACAACTGTTCATTTTCCACTTCTCCTTCATGCAGCACATACACCAAGCAAGGAGTATTAATTGGGGGGGGTGGTTGTGGGGGGAAGTGAAGAATTATTCATAGTCTGAGTATTTACTTAACTAAGCAGAAAAATGCAGTGTCAGATTGATAATCCCTGCTTCTATCCAGACTCCTGGAAAGTTGTTGGCACTGGGGTCTCCATAAAAACTGTTTTCCTGGTACAGCTTGGCCCTTTACTGGACAAAGTATTTAGAGGCTAGAATTATTATCAGCTAACTCAAACTTCTGGCTACTCCAGAATTAAGCAGAAATTTTACCCTGCAGATTTTATATTGTGAAGAAAATTTCTCTGCAACCTGACATCTTCTAAAGATTATTTGTTTGCCTCATTTATACTGTCATGGAAAGCATATTTGTGATCTGGGATGATAGTTTCCCCTATTTCTCTGGTTTATGGCTTCATTATATAAGCTGTCTGCAAAACCGAGAGAACATTCCTTGTTTATTAATATCTTAATCTTGCTGGAAAAGGAAAAATGTAACATTGCCATCTTACATCTAGCAGCTGCCGATATGGTTTAAAGGTCTTTTTGGTTGTTATCTGAAAACTTTTTCAAGTCCAAAAATTAGAAAGTGAGAATTAATTCCCAAAAATATTATCTCAGATATTGAAAATGGAAACAGAAGAAACTAAACTTGGATCTTGCAGTTATTGCCATTTACTATCAAGTTATGGCCAAGTCATAATTGCACATTTCTTAAAGCCAACGTGAACCATTTTAAGGTATGTGCACCATCACACAAGTCAGCAAGATGAAAGTTAATGATAGCATGCAAATCAAGGGACAAGAATTGTGAAAAAGGAAGAGATATCTGCTGTCTGAGGCCATAAGTCCCACATTTTGTGTAACATGCTTCATTTCAGCTACACTTCCCTGAGAATATATTTTTTAAAGCCAGATAGTAACTTTGACCTACACAGCATTTACTGCTAAGCAATTCAAATAGTGAGATGGTAACCACACCTAACTATTGTGCTTCTGATGTAAAAAAATATATATATATAATTTGCATTATCAAAAGACTTCCATAGTGCTTCAAAATTATTATAACTGTTGTTCAAAAGTTGCACAATACCTAGTGTTTTTTTACCTTTCCTTAAAGCTATCTGTAAATAACTTCATATGTAGCAAGGTTACTGAACTGGAAGTAAAATGATACATACACTGGAGGAAAAAAAAAAAAAAAAAAAAAAAGATAGTTGTATTTAATTACTGGTTTTTACTCTGGATAACAACACCAGGAGAACATTAGGGTAAAGAGCAACTGTATAAACCATAACTGCTATCCCTACCCAAACGGTCTGCATCTCCAGAATAAGGCTTTCTGAAGCAAAAACCCTTTCCTCTCTACCTCAGGAAAGTTCAGCAGATCATTTCACATTTACTCTAGGTTGTATTACACAATAAATTCCTTCCCCTGAACTGCTGATTGGGCGTTGTGAGGCAGGCACCTCCTTGAAAACCAAATTATTTCCAGCTTTTCCATAGGCCAACAGGAATTAAGGTAGTTAATCTTCATATAAGCGTTAATATTCAGTGAGTGGTCTCTGGCTGACAGCAACAATCCTCCTAGAAGATGAGAACAGCAGCTCTGAAGAGCAGGGCTGCTTTTCTACGGGGTAAGCAGTCAGCTGTCTCACTAGGCAACAAGCCTAATAAGCCTAGTAAGCCTAATAAGATCCCTGCTAACTGTGCAGGATTATCAAGCGTCCTGACTGGATTGCATTTTGCAGAGAGGAAAAAAAAAAAAGAAAGTTGGCTGCTAGCAGGAATGATAAATATTTCAGACTAGGGTAAGGAACACTTCAAGAAGTCGTTAGATCATGCCAAGGTCTTGAACACAGGTAATGATGTTGGACAGCAGGAACCTGTGCGGGGTCAGGCAACACAGCATCCCAGAAAGGCTCCCCTGGAGAAGTCCTGTGAAGCTAGAAAACAGTCTCAACACTTTTCACTTCAGTTGCTCCAGTCTCCAAACACCCTCTGTTCAGTTCTTATCTCCTACGTTGCTCTGAACCTGGAAGAATGATAGTGCTGGATTTAAAGCAAAATCACGTTGACTCTTACTAGTAATACAAAAAGAAACATTGACCATTTTATGTACAGTGAGACGTTGGTATGAAGGCATAATGTAATAGTACACTGAATACTGAGCACAGGGAGATGGGTGAAGACATGCTACATCGAGGTTTGCAGACTTTTAGCAAAAAGTATAAGAACATTTCTAGATATTTAGAAAAGTTCAGCAAATTTCTTAGTCTCCCACGATCATTTTGCAGCCTTATAGCCTTGAGCAAAAGTCTAACAGCATCTTTCGGTATTTACATTCACAAAAGAAATGTGAGTGTGCAAATTCCACTACATACAAATAAGATGTTTGTATATACTGAATAAGTCCTATAAGTCTGGATAAAATTTATTATCTGCTGTATTAATATCATAGCAGAAAAGACACCCTGAGGTTCACTTGAGCTATTTTGAGGTGGAAAAAAATATAAGTTCTCCCTACAACAAATTTGAAATTTGGAAGGTAGGCTGTCCAAACTTGAAAATGTTATTTAGTGATACACCATAAAAAAAAAAAAAGTTGTATTTTCCAGTTCCCCAGCTAATGTTTCTTAAGCTTTTGTTAGAAAAAGGCTATTATCAGTGTATATTCTTGGACAAGTGCTTAAAGCAAGTGTTGTAACATATCTAAACCTTTGTTCAGTGAAAAATACTTGCAAGGAATTGTTTTCCACTCTTTTGAGGGGGGAGAGTGGGAGTCATTTGCAACAATGCAAGCAGAACAAATAAGAAAAAATGGACTCTATTTTATTGGGTTATAAAAACAAGTCATTGCCAAAGTCTTATAGAGGTAGAGTTAGTATGTTCAGCCTTAAATTGCACAGAAAATGTCACTTTTCTATTTCTAGGTTTCAGAGAAAGCTTTGTAAAAAAAAATCTCTAATGCATCAGAAATAGATATTGAATTATAAGCACCTTAATTGTGTTCAGCATGCCATTTATGTGTAGCTATTTAAAAATTAAACTACTCTTTAACATTAGCATTTCATCCACCATTTTAGCATGTTTTATTCCTGCAAAGCACAGCTTTCATCCTGAATGGGTCAAGAAAAAATATTACAAATAGTTATATTACTGCTGTAAAAAGGCATTCACCAGCTGATTCACTTATATCTAGCCAAAACAGTGTTCTGATTTCTCAGCAGCCTTCTTTCCATCTTTCGAAGAGTTTAGTAAACAATAGTATATTGATAATAAACTTGTAAACAAGCATATCTACAGCCATGTCTGGATATTCAACCTTTATTGCAACCTTCGCTCAAAACAATCACAGGCTTTTATTTCAACTACTTTTTAATTGTAATTTTACTTTGGAGCATTTTTCATCCACCCTGCAAGGATTTTTGGATAAAATGATTAGGGTCGGAGAAACTATAATTATAAAATAGGTTCTCAATATTTGATATACAAACTTGGAAAATGAAAAGTACAAACCTTGAAGGTATTTTGCATATTCCTAAATACACAATCAGAAAACAACTTTCATTGTCCAGAGTCTACAGGTGTACACCTTTGGATAGAAAGAATCAATCCAACAGTTTTCTACTGGATTAGTTCTACATGAAATAACTAATGCATGACATTTCTTGTGGTCTTTTCTGCAGAACCTGCAGCATTTCAGCTTAACATTCATCAAAAATACATGTTCTTTACTCGAATGTATGTTGGTAAATTGTCAATATACTATGCATAGTACATCCTAAGTTCAGTACATTTAAGTTCTCCAAGAAAGTGTAAAGGAAAATTGCCTTTAAATAGCAAGAGAGCAGGAAGTCAGATGGATAGTAAAAAGACATTTTTAGAGGTCAGAAGTATTTTGGGCATCATTTCTCAGTAATACGTCAGGTGACATTTTGATAAACATTTTGTTTTTTCCAACCTTATACTGGAAATAGTTATCATAAAAGGACAAATTTTAATAGGAAAGTAAGTGTGCAAATGGGCTAAGACTGAGTTTTGCACTTTCAACAATATTCCAAACCTTTCCATAAACTGATGTGCAAGTGATTACCCAAGAAAGGAAGCAAGTACTCCTCTCTCACTTCACCCAAGTCCTTGATTTTGCTATTTTATTACAAAAAATTTAAAAAGTCCACCCTACTCATATTTTTACCCTCGTCATGGGATTTGATTTAGGCTAATATATGTACTTTTTAACAAAGGGGAAGAAAAATGCATGTACCAAGAGTTAAAATAAGGATAAGTCTTTTCAGAGCATCAAAGCACTTGGCTACCTCAATTCCAAACATTTGTCCGAAGGTTAAGAGCAAAATACATGTATTGTTTACATTTTCAAAAGCATGTTGTTGTGGTTGGCATTCAACCGGGGCTAGAAAACTCGAGTTGAATCGCTTGATCACCCCTTCTCTTCTCAATTAGAGGAGGAAGAGTCCAAAATTTTACTTTCCCTGTGGGTTTGTCCCTAGCTTGGGACCAGCTGGCTACACCAGGTATGTCTCTAGAGCACAAAACTCTGCCTAGATGTGTACACATCAGCACGAACACAGATATTATGTGTTTAAAATACCACTTTACTCTAACAGTTTTCAAAGAGTGCATGGGGGGAAACTGGAGATGCAAATGCACCTGGTCAGTAAAGAGAGACTATTATAGCTGGAAGTAGAGAGAGACCAACGTCTTTCCCATATAGGGTCAACAAGGTGTGTGTGTGTTTGTGGCCGATTACTTCTACCCGGTGAAGAGAAGGCAGGAAAAGAAAGATTTCTTGGTTAGTCTTTCAGTTCCTGGCTCAGAAACACTGATGGGGAACAGGCCGAAGCTTTTCTGCTGCCACTTCACGTGCCAACTTTAAAACACCCATCATCTTCTCTTTCAATAGCTGAACTTTCAATTGCAGAGCACCAAAGCAAGCTAACAACTCACCCAGAATGACTAGAGCTTTTTATTTGTTTAATGCTAAGGTTTTGGTTTTCAGGATATGCTGTACTGCTGAAGCAAAGAGCCCACCAGACCAAGTGAGACTGCAAACACTGCATCATCCCCCCCCCTTCAAACAACCAAACCCACCTACTTTGTTTCTACCCATTGATGGAAATCTCCTGGCTATTTCCCAGCTGGATGTGAAAGCAAACAAAACCAGCTGGTTCCCCAGCCTCAAATTTTGCCTATTCTGCAAAGCAGATCACTTGCTATATTTATAAACTCAAGATAATGTATTTATAGGTTTGAATGTGTTTTATTGTCAACTGGAAATGCTTCTCCTCATAAAAACCTTCCAACATATTGGCAAATGAAGTTTGCATGTTCTTAAATGCTTATAAAAGTTCAGGAAACCAACCTGTGAGTCTTTTGGTGGACAGCAAAATACACATGGGAGGAATCTTGGTTTTCACCTAAAACTCTCTTAATTCCTTGCAAAGATAGTTTCATTAAAGTAACAGCAAGCAGACAATGATTATTGCTGAAAGAAAGCAGAAGCTGAGCTTCTCACAGACAATGCCAGAAACTAACTAATGAGCCACTGGTTGCTCCTACATCTAATAAATCTTAAGATTATAGATATGACAGGTCTCCTAATTATTTTACTGTTCCTCTTAAATGTTCTAGGCTATTTTAAGGCACAATAGGACCAGGAAGCAAGACCTGTCTTTCAGTATATGAAAGTAATTTGGAAAGATTTTTCCCTACTAAACATAAAGACAAAAAAATTTATTAGAAGTGGGAGAGTGGAATGGAGCCTGAGAAATCAAAATGTGTACACAGCCCAGAAATTACAGGGAAGAAGATACCTGAGGAAGTGTCTTTATGAGGGAGCAGGTGAAGGTCTTATGCCTTTGGATTCATGCAAGATTTTGCAATATAGAAGAGGCAGGATAATACAAATGGCTGGGGAAGGGGAAAAAGAAAAAAAATAAAAATAAATAAATAAATAAAAAAGATGTAGAAAAGTGGATGTTTCTGGGAAATATATGAAAGAAACACTATCAAAAGCTCCATGGTGATAGAGGGAGCCTTGCAACTTTCAAAAAGAGGGAAGGCACGGGGGTAAGTAATGCAAGGCAGGAAACCTATGAGAGGAGGTTATCTGTTAGGAAATGCTTGAACACAGAGCTGAAGTTTTTCAGGGCAAACACAGAACTGCCAGTAAGCTCCCCAATTTTTTTGTCTTTGGAGAAAGGCAACTGTCACTAGAAGGTTTCCCTCTATTATAAGTACTTGGACAGCTGACTGTAGTGGATGACCATGAACTTTACCATCCTCAGATCTCAGGGATCTCCCATAATATGCTGCTGGTCAGTATAAATATGCTTGATTATTTATTTTATTTATTATTTGAAAACATGCTAACCACCATGACTTCCCCGTGACAATGTCACCATCACTTACAAAGTTATATTTAAATATCTCTTGAAAAATAAAGGCACAACCTAGTGATTAATTTAGAAAATAACACAAAAGAAACTTTTCCTATATTATTTCAGTAGAACTTTTTGCAGTTTCAAATTCAACTGAGTTTTACAAAAGTATGGTTATCCAGAAACAGAGGAAAACATAGATAGTCCAGTGGGTGTCCTGAAATACAATTTACATTTTTACAAGCTAAGAAACTGGGAAGGGGAGAAGATTATGTTACTACATTTCCAGAGTTGTAGCTTGGTGACAAAACTTAAAGCTGTTTTTATAGAAAACAGAGACACTTAAAATCTCAACTACATCCATTCCACAGGATGTATTCAAAGCAAATCCATCTCTTGCACAAAAGGAGGTGAACGATCAGCCAGC
This sequence comes from Chaetura pelagica, assembly GCF_000747805.2. Taxonomy (NCBI): domain Eukaryota; kingdom Metazoa; phylum Chordata; class Aves; order Apodiformes; family Apodidae; genus Chaetura; species Chaetura pelagica. The sequence goes on along the minus strand of NW_009954614.1, from coordinate 2,101,474 downwards.
TATACGCTATTCATTAATGATGCAAGAAGCTATTTCATAGAGTGGGAACTTTGAAAGGAAATGCTGTCATGGAAAGATGCATTTATTTAGAAGACACTAGAACATTTGTTTCATTTATTCTTCCATATCCTCACCTGAGCTCACTCTGTTTAAGAACAATGCAATCAGTCAGGTTGTTTAATAATGGAAGACTCAAAACCTTTGCAATAAATAGGTCCCTAGGCTTTTAATTTTCCAGTAGAATTTTCTAAATATGAATCAAAGCAGCAGAAAACAAAAAGAGTCAGGGATGTCTGAGCAAACCCTAATAATTTTAACTTAAATCAAACTATCTTGTGTGGTCTATTTACTTTTTAGTCAATCACAACCACACACAAAGATTTCCTTAAGAGAACCATTAGCAGCTATTTAGTCAGACTGGGTTGGAAATTTATCAATATCTGTCTGGATTAAGAAGGATAGGAGAAGGGGAGGATATTTTTGTTCAAGGAGAAGTTCTGCAGTGGAAGTCAACATCTGGTGGGAGCTAGCAGTGGAGAATACTGATTTAGCTATGGAAAAAGACATGTTGGTCTCATTCAGTCAAATGCAGCACCAAAACCAAAAAAAACCAAAACCAACTTAGAGCGAGGTATAATGTTTGGCTTTCTTTTTCTGTTCCTTCTCCAGCATGGATCTGATGCCAGGTTAATTTTGAATTACATTATGTAGATACCTCCTCCATCCTCCCTGATGACTGGTGTCATGACTCTTTCTTTCATGTAGAAAACAGATCTAACTACTCATAAGATTTGGATTGCTAGAGCTGCTGCTGTGGAGGCAATTACTCACTTCAGAACACTCTCAATAATTTTGATGATGACAAAGTCTCTCCTTCTCAGTGAAAATGATGGAGCCTGGCAGACTTCAGTAAATCTTCAACAAATTGGAATTAGAACAAAATCAGCCTGCTTACTGAGACAACATCCCAGGCAGAGACCAAAGTTGCTTGTTATCAAAATAATTCTGGTAGCTTGTTAGAAGGGAATGAAGCTCTGGGTTTTCTAGGCAGGAGTCTGACTGAACAAAATGCTCTTAAAATATCCAAAGGGAAAGACGGTTGTAACACCAGAATGTGTTATGGGACGTCCAGCTCTGGAACCCCCTACACAAGAAGGATATGGACCTGTTTGAGTGTGTCCAGAGGAGGGCAATGGAAATGATCATAGGGCGGAAGTACCTCTTTTATGAAGACAGGCTGAGGGAGTTGGGGTTGTTCAGCTTAAAGAAGAGAAGACTCCAGGTGGACCTTACAGTGACCTTCCAGTGCCTGAAAGGAGCCTATAAGAAGGCTGGGGAAGACCTGTTCACAAGGGCATGTAATGATAGGACAAAGTGTAATAGTTTCAAGCTAGAGAAGGGTAGATTTAGGTTGGACATTAGGAAAAAGTTCTTTATTATGAGGGTGGTGGATCACTGGAACAGGTTGCCTAGAGAGGTGGTTGAGGCCCCATCCCTGGAGACATTCAAGATGAGGCTTGATGGGGCTCTGAGCAATCTGTTCTAGTGTGAGATATCCCTGCTTATTGTAGGGGGGTTGGACTAGATGACTTTTAGAGGTCACTTCTAACCCAATACATTCAATGATTCTATGATAGTTTACCCCTTTCAATGAACATCATATCCTCATTCACAAGGATTTTGAAATGTCTTCATGCAAATGTGACAGAGCAAAGGCACAGCTTCTTAGTACTGATAACATGGAAAGAAAGTTCTTCATTTTAAGTAGGTGAAAATTTCCTCTGTTCCCCACAGCTTTCTTGTCCTCAGCTGATAATTTATTATATATTTTCTTGTTTATTGCTATTGTTATCTTGTTGCTTGGAACCTTCCATTTATGAAAAAGTAGCAAAATTGTTAAGTAAATATGAGTGAGCTTCAAGAGGTAAGAAAGACAAGAAGTTATCTTACCTGCCAGTGGTTTTGTTCTCTTCTATGCCCTTTTTGCTGTTTAATCAGATGGAAAGAAGAGATTGTTGCCTACCAATACCAATATGATCTGCTGTCCTTACACAGTGGCCACTCACTCCATCTTTGCTCAAGACTTCCAAATGCAACTTTATTAGAAATATTCTAACAAAAAAAGGCAGAAACAGTAGAAGCAAATAGAAACAAAGAAAAAGATTATATGCAAAGGGGCAAAGAAGAACCGAAATGACACAAAATGTCAGGAAAAAAACCCCATGAAATAAATAAGCAGAAGAGCAACAAATTAGAGAAAAGGCAAAGCCTACAGGAATTAGGAGAAAGCACAGTAAAGCAGAACACAGCAGTAATTAGTCCATACCCTCTTCTTCAACTAAAATTGCTTCAGATTGTGTTAAAGTGGAACAAAATATATTTTCTCTTAACTGGATACTGTCTTTTTCTCTTCAGATAATCATGTTACTGGCACTTTGGCATGTGTTTAAGTAGACACTATGCTTTTTTTTTTTTTTTTGCATTTTCAGAAGTTATCCCCATGCCACTGAGTTTTTTATCAGCATTGACACATCTCTACTAGCACTGCTGACATCAATAAGTCTCATGATCAGTATTTATGCAAAGCATTTCTCTTCAGGGAAAAAGATATACTCATTTTTTTTCATTACTGAGCTGAGGTCTGGAGTTGTTTATAATACTTGATTACACACTACAGCAAGCCTTTTAGCTTGAGGTATGAGATATATTTTAATGCTGTACTGAGTAAGGGCACTATTACCTGTGGCTATTGGCATATAGTAAACCACTTTGCCCTGAAATTCACATTTCTTTCTTTTGTTAATCAAACTCATCCTTTTCCAGTTGCACTACTCTGGTTCCAGCCCCTGTGTGTTCGTATGAGTGTGTACAAGCATGATCATAGCAGCTGACAGAAGACCAGCACCCATCCAAGTGGAAAATACAATTTCCAGAAAATAAAAACATGCATTCCCAGAGACAACAATGTGCTGAAAGAAGTAATCTATCAAATCTAGTTACCCAGTAATTTAGTGTTGAAAATTACCAAGATTTCTCTAGTGGCTCTCATCTGAAGGTTCCCTCACACTCCTGTGTTCTCTGTTGTAATTAAGAGTAGGTTCAACATTTACCAAGGGCTGATGTATCAACCTAGTTTCTTAGGCAGCTATTGCTGTGGATGAATAATTCTATTGCATACTCCCTAAACTTTAGAAAAATATGAAATACAGAGATCATCCTCACTTTTGAAGGAAGGAGAGGAGAGGAGAGGAGAGGAGAGGAGAGGAGAGGAGAGGAGAGGAGAGGAGAGGAGAGGAGAGGAGAGGAGAGGAGAGGAGAGGAGAGGAGAGGAGAGGAGAGGAGAGGAGAGGAGAGGAGAGGAGAGGAGAGGAGAGGAGAGGAGAGGAGAGGAGAGGAGAGGAGAGGAGAGGAGAGGAGAGGAGAGGAGAGGAGAGGAGAGGAGAGGAGAGGAGAGGAGAGGAGAGGAGAGGAGAGGAGAGGAGAGGAGAGGAGAGGAGAGGAGAGGAGAGGAGAGGAGAGGAGAGGAGAGGAGAGGAGAGGAGAGGAGAGGAGAGGAGAGGAGAGGAGAGGAGAGGAGAGGAGAGGAGAGGAGAGGAGAGGAGAGGAGAGGAGAGGAGAGGAGAGGAGAGGAGAGGAGAGGAGAGGAGAGGAGAGGAGAGGAGAGGAGAGGAGAGGAGAGGAGAGGAGAGGAGAGGAGAGGAGAGGAGAGGAGAGGAGAGGAGAGGAGAGGAGAGGAGAGGAGAGGAGAGGAGAGGAGAGGAGAGGAGAGGAGAGGAGAGGAGAGGAGAGGAGAGGAGAGGAGAGGAGCACTTTGCTGGCTTCTGTAGTTCTGTCCACTATATGAATATACACATTGATGTATGTTGGCTTGAAGAAAGCCACTAAAAACCTAGTTGACAACTGGAATGGAAATTACTAAATCTAAGAAAGAGATCTTACACTTCTTGCTGCCATAATCTATTAGTAAATCAAGATAAAAGCATCCTTGTCCTCACTCTCAGCTGTGTGTCATATTCAGTTTTCACATTCTGGAAATTCTATAATGAATTTTTCCGGTAACAGCAAGTTTCACGATTTTCTTCTGAGTGACTTTCCATTGCATTCTTTTTCTGTCCATTATGAGGCAACATTCATGCTTTTTAAAGCCCCAACCTCTTTCATGTTCTTCAGTTACCTACTAATGTATATCTCTTTTCTCACACTGTGTTGTGGCCCCACAGGCTTGAGCTTAATCAAATGGTTTCTGTGATGAGACAAGGTTTGAATTCATGGAATGTAAGTATTATTTACAGAGGGTAAACTTTTTTTCATTTTTCCCCATCTAGATACATACCAATGAGATACAAACATTTTTGTTAAGCAAAAATGATCAGCTGATTTCCTAAGAAGCCATCTTCATTCTCACTTAATAGTCAGACTTTAAGATAACTGAGAGCGTTTTAATTAAAGGATGCAAACAAATAGTCTGGTTTAGAGAGCTGCTGAGCACCTGATATTGCAAACTGCAGATGGTTTGTCACTGCCACTGCTGAACTGCTCCGCTGACCCTGGCTAAGGGCACACCCCAGGACATTATTGTGACGGCTGTGCAAGGCAGAGTCAAGAAGGCCATGCTCCCTACTCTCTAGGCACTCTAATGTAAATAATAATATCATAACCCCTGTTATCTAAATGAAGCTAGCCTGCCATCTGCATATCATATTTTATCCCAAATGTGTAGGTATTTATAGTGAAGTAAAAAAGGCAAAAGCTGAGGCATCGGTCCCTAGGTCATCCTGAGACTTGGCAACAGCCCCTAAAGAAGGCTCTGAAGCCAAACACTGGCAGGTTCAGCAAGCTTCTTCTCACCTCTCCTGTCCAGCCCCCCACTGAGTCCCATTACCTTGCTCTGATGGGGTTTTGTCCTTGAGATGAGCCTGCTCTAAATCGTGATTCAGCCTCCCTTCACACCACACCAGCGAGGCAGGATATGTACAACAGACAGATAGGCTCAGAAGGGAGACAGAAAAAGGAGAGGGATTTAAAAAGGGGGAAACATGGTCAACTAGAGCTCTTCTAAGAGCAGAGCAGTAAAAATAAAAAAGGGACATGTTTCCCCTGTGATGCTGAGTTGTTGCCCTGATAAATGTCTCTGCCAAGAAGGAGCTTCTTCTCCATGACAGTGTGGCCCTAGAGACTGAACAGCAACTTTCCTGCTTACCTTTCAGAAACTCAGTGGGAGGAAATCTCTCTGGCAGTGCTATCTACCACATTAATTTATAGTATCAATTTAAGCTGTTTTGTCTTGTGCTTGGTGTCTTTGCTTACGTCCACACAAACATGGTCAGAGCCTTTCCTTTTCTCTCAAGAAAGAAAATGTGTCCAGGGGTGGCTGTAATCAAGGGCATAGTGGGGTCCACCCCCATTACAACTGTAAAAACCCCACTAAAACCTTTCTTTGTCCCTCTGTCTTACGACTGACACATAGCAGCAGGATAACCAGGTAACAAGAGGTTATCAGGTAACAATAGAAGCAGCAAATACCAAGTTACAACATGTAGCAACTTGCTACCACAAGTAAATAATGTTACCCCACACAGGTTTTCTTGGGGGTAGTGGGGGATGGGTTGGGGTAGAGGTGAGAAGATGATCAGTAGTGTGAAACAGAACACAGACCTCCCATACCTTTAGGCACCAGCATGTCAACCCTCATCAGGGATTTTACTGTTCCCAAGGCGACAGAGGATGGGAATGTAGCAACTCAGGCTGAGCACCATGACAAGGTGCATGTAGGAGAAAGTTACCAAAGTCCTTCACAAATTAATGCCTTTATTATTGTCATTATTGGTATTTTTATTGGTATTTTATTGGTATTTTATTGCTGTTTTTTGCTAAATAACTAAACACTCTTGTCTTCTTAGCATTATCTTGGTTGTGAATAACCCATATTATTCTTACCTGGCACAATACTCTTATTATCTCAATATATTATATGCAGACATAAACACTACTCCATGCTACAAAATATTCTGCTGAGATCCTCACAACTAAAATACATTAAAGAAGCCACTGATTGTATCTATATACAACTAACTTTAAATCAACACCACCCCAGTTTACCTTAACTAGAGCGCCTTAGAGCCCTTGGCCTGTGCTCTCCTCTGAACTATGCCTGGTCATCATCTTAGAGTGCTAGTTAGCACAGGCTACCATCAGACCCATGAGTGTGATACAAATTACTCAGCATAGTCAATGATATGTTCATGCTCAAGTACTTGCTCTGGTTTGTTTTATTTACTGGAAGGATGTGACTCTAATTCTGCTTAAGGATACCTGGAGCTGAGGAAGGAGAAGGGAACAGTAGCTACCCATTAACATCCTAATCTATATGCAGCATAGAAGTGGGAGCTTTACCACAGTCTTCACCAGCATGTTATTATGCTCTTCCAGAACAAAAGCCTTTCTTTTCTCAAATCCATGCCTGGCAAGAAGAAACTATAACAGGGAAAAAATCCCAGCATCCCCACCTGATTAACCTCCAGGTCTATGGGCACAATCCAGGCTGAGAGGAAAGGCAGTTGAGAGCCAACCTGAGTCACCAGGTTTGCATTAGTGAATGAGAAAGGATGAAGCAGCAGGGAACATCCCTGGAAAGAAATGTCCCAGAAAGAAATAGAGCCTGCAGAAGTAATGTCACACAGGAAATACCAATCACCCATCTGATTGATTGCACAAGGGGGATTTAAATGTGGTGAAAAAGCCCCAAGAATTTCAGATGTATCAAGTCTATAGTGTCAACAAGGAAGGAGAGCTTACAAAGAATGGTGGCTTACAAACCAGCTCCAATCCTTCTTTCACTCCATACTGGTGTGAGGCAGAATTTGCAAACAAAGAAAAAGAAAAGAAACCTGGACATCATGGATGAATACTGAAATTTCTGACACTCAGTGCAAAACAAGTATTCCCTGCCCTGCTCTTCTCCCACACCAGCTTTACATGCCAGTTCATTATTATCTGCTACAGCAGCCCTGGGGCGGGACCACAGAGAGGCCAGAGAGGCCATTACCTGGCACGTAGAGGGATTAACTATCTCCATAAATCCCATCTCTTCCCAAGGCTCTTAATGCAGTGCAAGTCTGTGCTGCATTTTTTATCCCTCCAAAATGGTAAATGCAGAGCCAGGAAAGCCGGTCTTCAGAAATAGAGGGTGATTGTGACTCATGTCAATCTTCCATAGCTTTGCTGATGTCTTCAGATCCAAGTTATCTGGTTTAGTTTGTGAGGAGTTTATGGTAAAAGAAACAGAAATCCCTCTTAGGCTTCTCCTAGCCACAGACATACCTGGAGAATCATCTCTAAACAAATTCTGAGATGCTGGTGAATTACTCCAACAGCCCAAGGAAGAAGCTGGCACTAGCATAACCACTGGGGATGCACACTGCTTGGAAGAAAAATATAGACAACATAGTATTGAATTCAAGGAACCAAATTATTTTATTGTTCATCCAAGATTATACTTCTCTCTACATCACATCTCTCAGAAAGGAACTGAAATGCATGCCACAAAACTCAAGTGTTCTGCATCCACAGCCCAGTCATCACATAAAACTTCCACTCGCTTCTTATTTACCATTCAAACAATCCATTATTATTATTTGTGTTGTCATAGTGTCTTGGAGCCTGAGTCCAGGATCAAGACTTCGAAGCAGTAGGTGCTGTGGAAACTCAAAAAAAATAAAATAAAATGTGAGATCTGTGAACATAAGAAGTATAAGCCTTCTTCCTCCAGTAAATGTAGTGACCCTGTAAGCAGCTGCTCATGGACCTGGTTTGTTTATTTTTTCCAATGCAGGAGATTAAACAGCTTTATCTGAACTAATGCAAGTAAGACTTCAGCTATGTAAAACTTTACCACCATTTCTTGACTTTCAGTGTTTGTCAGGATCTGGTATTCGGATACGTGGCAATTTTAATAAATAAAGGGGATCCCAAATGGTGAAATTAAGACACAAACGAGGTCAGATGTCACGCACACAACAAACTTTTATTGCAATAACACAACAGAAGTCCCTAGAGCGGATAGGACAGACAGGAAAACAGAGACAGGAAAGAGAGGAGAATGCAGAGAGATAGAGGACAGAAAGCAAGAGCACAGTTACCACCCATGGTCCAGCGATGTTGTCCATGTCATCGGTGGGGAAGTAGTTCCAGGTGGAGAAGTGCTTCGAATGCACCCATAGAGTCCCAGATTTTTATACAGTCCTTGTCCACTGCACCCCCACTTCTCTCTCTGCATAGGGAAAAACCCTTCGGATCTTCTCTGTGATAGCAGGGACAGGTGTGATGCCAGGGCTTGTGTAGTCTTTGGCTAATTGATGAGATTAGTCATTACAAAGGAGGAGATTGAGTCAATTGCCACCACAAGATTAGTTCCTTGGGTGGAGTTTCGGTCCTAGGAAGTAGCTTGAGACTGGCACTCCTTGTCTTGTTCTGCAAAGACAGTGGTTTCCATATCAAGGCCTGGTTATCACTGGATATTCTGCTCCCAGCGCCAGCTGTAGAACTCCTTTGTCTCCAGTCTCAGCATGTCCCACACTAAACTCCCCAGTTCTCAGGTACTCCTTGCAGGAGGGGGTTGGGTGGGTTGCTGAGACATCTCTTTAGTTCAACAGCAGATGTCGTTCAACTCTCAGATGCCACAAGACAGACAACAGATACCCTGAGTGCCAAAGTCCACGCTTATCTCTTGGATTGTTGAGACAAGCACTGTACATCCTGAATGCCACAGTGTGACATATGCTTTTTCCAAACAGAAGTTTAAAACCATCAAGAAATACTTTTTCATAAGCCAAATGACCAGTTATACTATAGAACAGCTTGCTGGAGGGATAAAATGAATACTAGAAGTATAAATGTGTTCAAAATGTGTCTCTAGACGCTCATAAAAAAATTTCCTCAAGGTGATCACACACAAAGGCATAGCTACTGTTTCAAATTTGTATTGCCCTAGCTTTAGCAAGATGAGAGGGTGTGCCAGGATAAGGGCCTCTCTGTATTTATCCAGGTCTTATTCTATTTTCTTAAGTACCCACTGCCAGCTCTCCACAGAGGGAAGACAATGGACTTAGTAGGACTTTTTGCCTGACCCGTGACTCTTTCTATGTAAAAGAGCACAAGAAAAATCTACTCTGAAAAATAAGCTTTAAATTGCTACCAGTTTTATCAAAACAGAAAAGTCCAGCTTCTAGCTACGATCAAAGCTATTGCTATGAGGCCCACCAGCTGACCAACATGCCACTATTCTGAGTAGGGGGCAGCTTTATTAATGTAGAATAATCTGAGGATGAGCCAACTGTTTGAAACCTTAAGAACACACAAATAATAAGGTAGCAATGAGCAAACACCACAGGAAGTAAAAGGTTCTATGGATTTAAAGAACAAGCTGGAGGGACTGCTTGCTGACATTGTGACATCCAGTGCCCTTGAACACTGTTTTGGGAATTACTAGAGAATTTCTGCTGTCATCAGTGTCACAGTTTTCCCTAGGAGAAAATAATTTCAAAAGACTTACAGGCACTGCAGAAAAATCATAAGACTAAATTATGAGGGGGAGTCTAGAGAGGGACTTTCACATTCTCATTACACTGAGTGTAATGGCATCAATCTGAAGCCAGATGCAGATCACAGAGCAAACACAGGTTAATCATAAACAGCCAACTCATACTCATCAGGCACAGTGGACAGAGCAGGACTGTTTTCCTTAACCTCTGCTATTTCTGAGGTCACTTGTGATATAATTAAAACTTCATTCATTAATTCAAACAATAGCAGCAAATACATGTGACTGGAAGCTTGAGGGAGGAGAAGACTATTGACTAGTGCCAAAACCTTCAAAAGAAAAACCTGTGCTCAGCTCATATAAAACTGGAACTTCAAAAGCCTGAAGAAGACAAGTTCTAAGCAGCCACCTCAGAACAATCCAAGGATTCTGCCTCTAACTAGACGGATAAAACTAAAATGTGGCGCTGCGATGCAGGTAGTTCTTAAAGCTGCTATTTATAAAGGTTTGCCTTTGCCTTTTTGAATAATCAAAGGTACATGGAACTTCCAGCACTTACGGCTTTTTAAAGTTTTGGTGGAACAAAAGTTTGCAAAGGTATGTAGGTGCTGGCTTCACTGGAACTCATTTTGGATTGCCTAAAAAAAAACCCCAATGTGCATAACAGGATGTCTAAGCAAACAACAAACATGAGCTGAAGGAAAAGGTATATGTGATTTCCAAACTAGCACTCAGGATTACTTGGTACCAAGGCAAAATAAGCATCAGGGAAGTGAATTGCACATAGCATGTAAAGAGGAGCACAAAGCGCTGTTTGCAGATAGGTTGCCTGGGTGCAACTTGGTCTCCTCAGATGATGGGCTAGAAGCAACCACTGACATGTGTCAAAGTCTAGTGCTGAGTGCCCAGAAGAGGCAAAGAGAAGGCACTAAAAAGGTGTGCATCTGTTGGTAGTTGCTGAAGACCCTGGGGCTCAACCCAGGGACAGCTAGTTGGTCACCTCCCAGTCATGTCTAAGTACATCACTAAGGTATCTCACTCCAAAATCTCCTGGTCCAAATATATGACTCTGCCAGCTGCTCTTTTGCCTTTACAGAGGACTAAGCACATACTTGTCCACCTCTGCACCACATTACTTGCAGCCTACCACCTCTTCCTCACAGCCTGGTCCCAACATTTTGGAGGTGCTTTACAGTTTCATCCATGAGCACACACTTCTGCGGATCCAAAATCCCCCAGAAGTCGGGTGCTTGAAACAGCTTTTCCTTCTCGCCCCGACAAGGCAGAGACTGAAAAGACGACGACCAGGCAGCAGCCTTTTCACCCAATTTAGGATGCACCAAGGACCCCCCGAGGACTCTCGCTGCTCCTCCCAACCCACGTCTGGCTCAAGGAGCCGGAAAGGTGGAACAAGCGCCGGGCAGCCGCGCCAGGGACCCCTGCTGCT